>NC_079213.1:109352895-109652895 GCF_029633865.1 Lampris incognitus
TCTTGCCATGATGTCATCATTTAACTGACAGATGAGCACACAATGCACAGTAAGGCGCACACACACACACACACGCACACACACACACACACACAGTTTCCTGCTTTCCTACTGAAAACGTTTCCCCGTTTTCAACAAGCATGTACGTATACATATGACCACTAGATGGCAACCAAGGCATACAAACGGTGCCCCACCTCGCCCAGCCGCCTGAGCGTCACTGTGCATGTAGATAATCAAGTGCGGGTGTCAATGTTTAAAATGAAACTCGAATTCAATATGATTTTGCAAATCTACGCAACAACAAAGAAATACCCGATATCAAAGCTTTGTCCTCTCAACTGCATGGAAATGAGAAGTGTTGTAAGAAAGGGGACAGCGTGGTGACTGCTCCCCCCCTTTGTAAATCGCCTTTTTGAAATGCTATAGAAATGACTTTCCAATGACTAACATTCTCTTAATTGGGTTTTGTCGTCCTGTTGTTGTCGTTTATCACTGCTCATATTTTGCACACATTAAACGTGTTTCATTTTATTTGCTAGTTTTATTCTTGTTTGGTTGTTTAGACCTTTTATTTTCGTTTTACCTTTTACTCCGTTTCGATAAGTGCTATACAGACAAACTTCGTTTTACTGTCATCATTAGCAAGATGACGCTGAATCTAACTTCACAGTTAGAATAGAATAAACGATTTGCCCCATGGCCGGATTAACCCACCAGGGGGCCCCCTACGCAAACAATACTAAACATTGTTAAATGTAAAACTAATGCAAATACCCAACATGGTAGTCAACACTATGCCAATCTGCATGGGGCCCCCGCATCAATAGAGACTAGCTTGGGGCCCTGCACCAGTAGAGACGGTAGCTTGGGCCCTGCATCAATAGAGTCTAGCTTGGAGCCCTGCATCAATAGAGACTAGCTTGGGGCCCTGCACCAGTATAGACTGTAGCTTGGGGCCCTGCATCAATAGAGACTAGCTTGGGGCCCTGCACCAGTAGAGACTGTAGCTTGGGGCCCCGCATCAATAGAGACTAGCTTGGGGCCCTGCATCAGTAGAGACTGTAGCTTGGGGCCCTGCATCAATAGAGACTAGCTTGGGGCCCTGCACCAGTAGAGACTGTAGCTTGGGGCCCTGCATCACTAGAGACTGTAGCTTGGGGCCCTGCATCACTAGAGACTGTAGTTTGGGGCCCTGCATCAGTAGCAACTGTAGCTTGGGGCCCCCGCATCAGTAGAGACTAGCTTGGGGCCCTGCATCAGTAGAGACTGTAGCTTGGGGCCCTGCATCACTATAGACTGTAGTTTGGGGCCCTGCATCAGTAGCAACTGTAGCTTGGGGCCCCCGCATCAGTAGAGACTGTAAGTTGGGGCCCCCACATCAATAGAGACTAGCTTGGGCCCTGCATCAATAGAGACTAGCTTGGGCCCTGCATCAATAGAGACTAACTTGGGCCCTGCATCAGTAGCAACTGTAGCTTGGGGCCCTGCATCAGTAGCGACGGTAGCTTGGTGGCCCTGCATCAGTAGCAACTGTAGCTTGGGGCCCTGCATCAGTAGCAACTGTAGCTTGGGGCCCCCGCATCAGTAGAGACTGTAGCTTGGGGCCCTGCATCAGTAGCAACTGTAGCTTGGGGCCCTGCATCAGTAGCAACTGTAGCTTGGGGCCCTGCATCAATAGAGACTAGCTTGGGCCCTGCATCGTGACGCAGGGTTGGAACAAACATCCCTTGTAGGGTATGATTGGGGATCCCTACTATACGTGAACACAATACCCCTGATCTTTAGGGGCCCCTCGTGGTCTTGGGCCCCGGGGCACATGCCCAGTCCGTAATTCAGCCTTGATTTGCCCTCTGGAAGAAGCGTGAATAATAGCAGCAAATATTAACCTGTTTAGATGCTGATTACCCTTTTAAAAATGAAAAGTAAAAACAATTTTAAAAAAACAAAACGGACCCAGTAAGTGTAAGAGACGGTACGAACCAAATTCAAGAAAGGTAGCGGGGTTGCCTGGAGCAAGGCTTTATCTCGGGGGGGGGGGGGGCGGACAGCAAAGCCTGTCGGCGGGCCTCCTCCTCAGCCCCTGTGCCTCTGCCCTCCTGCTGCCAGCAGCTGTTTCACTTCCACACACCCTTCCGCTCAAGCACTTGCGAGTCACAAGTTGTGACACTTTTGATTCCCGCCCCGGCAGGCCGGAGGCGCCGTCTGCAGGCCGCATGTCAGCCTTTGCATTCTAAACCACTAGATCTGCATGTTTTGAATAGAGCGGGGGAAAAAAATCAAATCTGGTGGTCGTTGCTCAGCATCCATCCGCCCATTATCTTAACCGCTTATTCTGCTCTCGGGGTCGCGGGGAATGCTGGAGCCTATCCCACCTTCACACCTAGGGACAATTCAGTACGGCCGAGTCACCTGACCTGTGAGGAGGAAACCGGCGCCCCCCCCCGGAGGAACTCCACACAGAGGACGACCCGGGATGACCCGCCAAGGTTGGACTACCCCGGGGGCTCGAACCCAGGACCTTCTTGCTGGGAGGCGACCGCGCCAACCGCCGCGCCGCCCCGTTGCTCAACAGCCACGACAAAACAGCTGGTCGGCCTTCGGGCCTTAAAGGAGTTCCTGATTTGCAACCCCGGTTTCCCCCTCGGGGATGAACCAAGTGTTCCGATTCTGACTCCGATGAAGCGGCGTGGCTCATACAGGTCATGACCTCAACGTCAGCTTGCATGCCACGCGGTGTGCCAACGTGGGCATCTTCTTCTTCTTCTTTTTTAGCTTTTCGTTACCGCCGTTACGTAAAAGTTCATTTGGATGACAGCGAGCCATTGTCCAGCGACACCGTTTAATCCGCATATTATTGCTCTTATGTTGGAAATCTGATTTTTTTGGACGTGTTGTTTACACCTCTTTATGCGTCCCCCCCCCCTTTTTTTGCAACGGCGTCTTGCTTGGACGCACCAAAAATAAAATCTTAATGGGATGATGGGCCCCTACAAGCCGCCAATATAGCACCAGCGCAACTGGGATTCTGCGGCCGTCTGAATTCCACTTGAAGGATGAACCGTCTTATTATCGCTGGCATGTTCGGCGGTGAGGCGGAAAGCACCCTGTCAAAGCACCAGCGGTCCAGAATCTCCCTCGTCTCGAGCAGGGTAAAGTGGTTACCCTTAATTTCGTCGCTTTTGCTGAATCTAGCATCATCGGGTGGGTGGGGGGGGGTCAGGGTAGCTCGTTTTCGTGCTGCGAGTCCCGGCTTTCCCTTCAAAACGGATGCGCCCCAGACTGCACAGAGGGCGTCCGTGTGCAGGTTGCAGACGCCGGCGCAACGCTGACGAACTAACCCAGCGGTAGTGTGCATGTGTAGGAGGAAGAGCACTCGTCATCGTCGTCATCCCACGTGGAAGTGCTGAGCGTGGCATGAGGCCGTATGCAACGTCTGATTAAACCCGAGTAAAACGCTGGATCATGTTTCGCCCTGCGTTCAAGCACCTATGGCTCACTCTTGTGCATTCGACATGCGAGTCCCTTCCCTTTCCTCTTTTTCTGCTTTTGTGGCAGACTTGACTCATGTCCTGTGTGCGCGCCGTTACGTTTCGAATACTCGGCAGGAATGCTGGACCCCGCTGGCATCGGTGGGGGAAATAGCATATAGAGGAGCGGCGCTCACCAACTCTCAACGCCCGGTGGGTCTGAGAATGGTCACTTAGGCCAGTGGTTCTCAACCTTCTTGGGGTCCTGCACCCCCTGCGTATTTTTGATCTACCCTGAGGACCCCTCCACCTGATCTTGGGGGAGGGGGGTTGCAATTTGATAGAAACAGTAGAAACTGCATTTTAAATTGCATTATAGCATTTATTCACTCTTTGGGGCAAACATAAGAGCTTTCAGTTGTAACTTAGATATAGTTAACAAAACAGAATTCTTATGCAGTAACTTTCAGATATATGTAACAAAACAGAATATGTATTCAGTAACTTTCAGATATATGTAACAAAACAGAATATGTATTCAGTAACTTTCAGATATATGTAACAAAACAGAATATGTATTCAGTAACTTTCAGATATATGTAACAAAACAGAATATGTATTCAGTAACTTTCACATATATGTAACAAAACAGAATATGTATTCAGTAACTTTCAGATATATGTAACAAAACAGAATATGTATTCAGTAACTTTCAGATATATGTAACAAAACAGAATATGTATTCAGTAACTTTCAGATATATGTAACAACACAGAATATGTATTCAGTAACTTTTAACAATGCAAACGGGAGCGAGATCTCTTATTAAAACACAATAAATTACACTTGTGAAACAGATGTAATTAGAGAAAAAAGTCCTGTTACCCTTTATAGTTTAGGTAGATAAAGGTCTCAGTCACATTTGAGTAAAATAATCCTATTTCTATAAATGTCATAGGATCTTTTTTTTAAAGATATTTTATTTTCACGGACCCCTTGCAATTACACCACGGACCACTAGGGGTCCGCGGACCCCCGGTTGAGAAACACTGACTTAGACGAAATCAACCCCAACAATTTACCACCACGGGCCGGCCGGGAAACTGCCCTGTGAAGGCAAGGACTCTGTTGTGCATAAGGAGTTTAAAGGGTCCACACCATTTAGGAAAAAAAAATGCAGCCCACCTCCTGCCAAGCTGCAAAAACCTTGAATCGTCTGATATGAGAATAATATCATTTACGAGGGGCGTCCGGGTAGAGCAGCTCTCTATTCCGTTGCCTACCAGCACGGGGATCGCCGGGTCGAATCCCCGGTGTTGCCTCCGACTTGGTCGGGCGTCCCTACACACACAATTGGCCGTGTCTGCGGGTGGGAAGTGGGCACGTGTCCCGGTCGCTGCACTAGCGCCTCCTCTGGTCGGTCGGGGGGGCCTGTATGGGGAAGGGGAGGGGGGTAGTAGCGTGATCCTCTCACGCGCTACGTCCCCCTGGTGAAACTCCTCACCGTCAGGTGAAAAGAAGCGGCTGGCGACTCCACGTGTATGGGAGGAGGCACGTGGTAGGTCCGCAGCCCTCCCCGGATCGGCAGAGGGGGGCGGAGCAGCGACCGGGACGGCTCGGAGGAGCGGGGTGATTGTTGGCCGGGTACAGTTGGTGAGAAGAAGGGGGGAAATCCTTTATAAAAACAAAACAATGTTGAATTGTCTGATTTGAGAATATAATCTACTCTTTTTTTGCCTGCAAGTACACATCTAACTATCCATAACAAATTAGCAGATGGCACATCAGCTATATATATATATATATATATATATATATATATATATATATATATATATACACTCAAGCACTTGTGACAAAGCACTTAGTTTAGCCCGCTTCCACATCCTGTCAGACCGCCCTCGTTGCTTCCTCTTCGGGCACAGCTCCGAGCAGGAGCCTTGGTCCCCGAGCCCACCGGACGCAGGAGACCAGGATCCCTCAGCCGATCCTATCCCTGCTCTCCCAGCCAGACACCCTCGACACACCTCCTCACTCGACGGCACCAAAAGCGGCGAGGCCGCCGCCAGACCGCCCTCGGTGTTACTGGAACTGCCGGTCTGCATGGACTAGGAGTTAGCTTAGCCCGCCCCACCTCCGCCTCCCCTTCAGACCGCCCTCAGTACACATATATATATATATATATATATATATATATATATATATATGACATTTGTGACTGCTTAGCAGGTCACTACCCATATTCTCTGCACCACCTCATTCAGAGAAGTGCACATTGTGGTGCGATACCAGCCTTCTCTTGTTAAATTCGGAGCGGTCTCAGACTCACATTTGTACACTAAGTCCAGTTCAGTTGTCGTACCTTTCTTGTCTGTTTTACCCCTGCTTCAGTGTGCAGACGTCAGTGTAGACGGGTGCAAAGCATGCATGTGTTTGTGCAGTGTTTACCTGCTTTAACATGCGAAGAAACACAAACGCAAACAGGCAACGGCGAACCAAACACAGACACACACAGACACACACAGGCGTACCAATCCACAAAGACACCACACACACATTCAACAGACTCGTATTCAGGGCCATGTTTTCCATATAATATCCATTCGAGAGGCAGGTTAATATGTAGCAGACTAAACATGACGTGGTCATTTTTGAATATTATCTAATTAAAGGACCCCCCCCCCCGCGCTGTCGAATCAAGGCAAATGTAGAAACCGCCACGCTTCTCCGGTGGCTGCACCTCCCTCGCGTCGCCTGCTCCAACAAAGCATTTCATAGAAAACTCACTTCCCTTCTGGGGCACAGTCTGATGCAACGTTTTCGGTATTTTTCATAATTGTGTAATGTAATCTAGCTCAATGGTGGGCTCTGTTCAAATGGCGGTGGACATACTGTAAACTGTCGACACCCGTTTCGACAGTCTCGGCGCGTTATCATCGGTGCCCACGTTTGTGAGAAAAAAACCCGGGGCGCCCTGTGACCCATCTTAAGCAACGTGGACGCTATTGCAACGGGAGGTGACCGTCTCCCGTGTAATAAGGGTGCTTTTAGGACTTCATGGAAAATGTCATCATCATTTTTCATCTTTCAACAAATTGTCTGTCACAGCCTCTCGCCCTTGACATCAAAGCGATGGCCATCACCCTTAAAAAGCCTCCACTGTGGACCAGTCTTCGCTGGAACGTCGCCTTTCATGGACTTCTGCCTGCCCGTCTACCTGCCACTGAGCCAACTCCTGCTCCACCCCTGAGATTGGTCCCTTCAATAAAGACTTGATTCTTCCCTTACCTGGTTGTCCCGTCTGCTTCTGGGTTCTTTGCCGATACGTGACATCGTCGGAATATCACAAGCAATCACTGCCAATTCTGTGGACAGAAGGACCAGAGGAGTGCGTTGCTCAACTGCTCTGCCAGTTTGCACCATTTTTCCTCCTGTCGGTGTTGTGGTCGAGTCACTAAACCTCGAGTCCGAGTCGAGTCCCCCGTGTTCGAGTCCGAGTCCCCAAAGAAGAGTCCGAGTCGATTCTCGACTCCCCAGTGTTCGAGTCCGAGTCGATTCTCGAGTCCCCAGTGTTCGAGTCCGAGTCCCCAAAGGAGAGTCGAGTCTCCAGTGTTCGAGTCCGAGTCCCCAAAGAAAAGTCCGAGTCGAGTCTCGAGTCCCCCGTGTTCGAGTCCGAGTCCCCAAAGAAGAGTCCGAGTCGAGCCCGAGTCAAGTCCCCATTACCTGAGTCTGAGTCGTCAAGGTTGAGTCTGAGTCGAGTTCCAAGATGGGCTCCAGGTCTCCACTCTGGCACCGTAACAAAGCTGACATCCAAATAAAAAAGGTCGACATGAAACAAAATGACGCAGCTGTCGCCACTTCAAAGGGAGTTTATGTACTTTGTGACACAACAGCCAAACAAATGCACTCACACCAGTGTTGTAGTCGAGTCACTAAACCTCGAGTCCGAGTCGGGTCTCGACTCCCCCGTGTTCGAGTCCGAGTCCCCAAAGAAGAGTCCGAGTCGAGCCCGAGTCAAGTCCCCATTACCTGAGTCTGAGCCGTCAAGGTTGAGTCTGAGTCGAGTTCCAGGTCTCCACTCTGGCACCGTAACAAAGCTGACATCCAAATAAAAAAGGTCGACATGAAACAAAATGACGCAGCGGTCGCCACTTCAAAGGGAGTTTGTTTACTTTGTGACGCAACAGCCAAACAAATGCACTCGCAAGCATGTGCACACACACCAGTGTTGTAGTCGGGTCACTAAACCTCGAGTCTGAGTCGGGTCTCGAGTCCCCAGTATTCGAGTCCGAGTCATCGGCGCTCAAGTCCAAGTCGTGTCACGAGTCCTGAAAATCAGGACAACACTGCCTTCTATATCTGCTGTAATGCTAACGCTAATGCAGTGTGGATAGGTTATTTGGACAGCTGTGGTGAGAGATTCGGATGGCTGACGACTGAAATAAGATGTTGTCGGCCTGCGAGCTAACCCGCCGTCTAATGAAGACACGTGGGCGAGAACCTGGCAGGCTTCAGACATGCAGATCAGCAGTGACTCATGTGTGGATTTGGTAGCAGAGTACTGTCTAGAATTAAGCAATGTCTAATAATATTGGCTGTAAGGCTTCTTGTCCTTGTTTGGACAGGGTTATAACTGCTGTATTATTGTCTCTCCTAGTCACTCTGTATCTTTGTTGCTATTTCTCTCCTTAATGGAAAATTATTTTAATATTTATAAGCTGCCGATGCCAGCAAGTATGCTGACCGAGCATCATTTGTACCGACTGAAACATACGAAGGAGCTATGAAAGATGGCAAGGAAGAAAATAGAACATACAAGCCACTGGTTATACAGAAATGATGATGTAATACACATTCATTATAGACTGAATTGTTCTGTGATGATCTTTAATTGTGGGGTACCGTAACAAAACCGTAGTGAAGGGAGCATGTTGACCTAATATTTCAATTTTAACAGCCAATTACTTTTTGTCCCTGTGACAGAAATGATTTCCAATACTTTGTGTTTGGTACAATACAAATTGAGGATTTAGCATGTAGAGTGTTTGATTATGGTTGATTATATTCAAAAGGGAAGCACACTACAGACACTGTATTAAAAGCCTCTATTTTACTCAGGAATTATTATTCTTCGGCGGCACGGTGGCGCAGTGGTTAGCGCGGTCGCCTCACAGCAAGCAGGTCCTGGGTTCAAGCCCCGCGGTAGTCCAACCTTGGTGGGTCATCCCAGGAGTTTGCATGTTCTCCCCGTGTCTGTGTGGGTTTCCTCCGGGGGCTCCAGTTTCCTCCCACAGTCCAAAGACATGTAGGTCAGGTGAACTGGCAATACTGAATTATCCCTAGGTGTGTGTGTGTGGGGGGGGGGGTGGGGGGCCTGTAATGGCCTGGCAGCCTGTCCAGGGCGTCTCCCCGCCTGCTGCCCAATGACTGCTGGAATAGGCTCCAGCATCCCCGTGACCCTGAGAGTAGGATAAGCAGTTCCCTGTTTCTCAGGGGTCGCCACAGCAGATTGTACAGTTTTCATCGGTACCCTGTGAGGGCACAGCACCAATGGTGGCCGTTGTTAACCCGGGCCTCAGCCAATCCCGTATGGAGCTGCCTAAAAATTAAATTCATTCATTCATTCATTCATTCATTATCCAAACCGCTTATCATACACAGGGTCGCGGGGATGCTGGATCCTATCCCAGCAGTCATTGGGCGGCAGGCGGGGAGACACCCTGGACAGGCCGCCAGACCATCACAGGGCCCACACACACACACACACACACACACACACACATTCACACCTAGGGACAGTTTTTCAGTATGGCTGATTCACCTGACCTACATGTCTTTGGACTGTGGGAGGAAACCGGAGCACCTGCAGGAAACCCACGCAGACACGGGGAGAACATGCAAACTCCACACAGAGGACGACCCGGGATGACCTCCAAGGTTGGACTACCCCGGGGCTCGAACCCAGGACTCATCTAAGTGACCTCTTCAGACTGAAGAGGTCACTTAGATGAGTGAAAAAACATCTGTCAATAAACGTTGTATCCAGATGAACTGATTCAACCTTTGATAGTGTTTAGTAGCTTCGAGCTTAGCCTAGTTTAGCAGTTAGCTTTATTGCATTTGCAGTCAAAGCAGCCTTGTTAAAATGTTGGAGTGCGGTGACTGTTCCGTAGTTACAGATAGGTTGTCTCTACCAGACAGACGTGTTCGTGAGTTAGAGAAGCTTCTTTCGGCTAGGATTACATTAGACATGATGGGCACTACAGATAGTCCCGGGGCCTGACAGCAGACGTGCTAGTATTAGTACTAGCTCAACCTCATTGGCAGATGCAGTGGAGTTTGTCCGTTTGCCAGGAAGGCTCACAAGCCACCGGTCATGTGGTCTTGTCTGCAGTTACCTCTCCTGACTGCAAACTGGGGTTTTTTGCCCCTCACCAGTGCTGTTGGTAGTCCAACCAGCCAGCATGTCTCTCCCACTCCTGTCGACAGGGTAAAGCAACACATGCTAACGATAGGAGACTTCAATACCCAAAATATCAGACTAGATTTGCCAGCCTGGTTCACTGTTTACCCAGGGCCAGTGTCTCTAACATAACGGATCATCTTAGGGTGCTGGCATCATGTAGGGAGAATCAGAGAACCCAGGCACACAGTACGACTACTTTCAGTAACATTGTTATTCATGTCAGCACCAATAATCCTAGGATGAAGTGAACGGAGATCACAACAGCTAGCCTAGTCAGGACGCTTGAGCTGGCCATAAAGGTGTGTCAGCAGTGATTATTCACCCAGCTCACTGAAAACTCACCCATCTCACTCTACGAGCTCCAACCTGTCAGCGGGTAAAAACTTCCTGACAGACAGGAGACAGCCGGTGAAGCTGGGGAAAATCACATCCAGCACCTGGACAATCAGCACTGGCACTCCCCAGGGATACGTGCTCTCCCCTCTGCTCTTCCCCCTCTACACAAATGAATGCATCTCAGGAGACTCATCTGTTAAACTCCGGCCTTCATCTGGGATAGTGATGAGTCTGCATACAGATAGGAGGTTGAACAGCTGGCCCTCTGGTGCAGTCATAACAACCTGGATCTGAACACACTCAAAACTGTGGAGATGACAGTAGACTTCAGGAGGAGCCCCCAAACATTGCCCCCCCACCACCACCATACTTAACAGCACTGTGTCTAATGTGGAAACCTTCAGGTTTCTGGGATCCATAATCTCCCAGGACCTAAGGTGAGCGTCCAACACAAACAAAATCATCAAAAAGGCTCAGCAGAGAATATACTTTCTTTGTCTGTTCAGGAAGTTCAACTTGCCTCAAGAACTGTTGATTCAGTTCTACTCTGCAATAATACAGTTTGTTCTCTGCATATCAATCACTGTCTGGTTTGGATCAGCCACAAAACAGGACAAGAACAGACTACAATGGACAGTCGGGATAGCAGAGAAAATCATTGGTGCCAACCTGCCCTCCATTTAGGACTTATACATCTCCAGAGTCAGAAAACGGGCAGGCAATATCACTGCAGACCCATCACACCATGGTCACTACCAGTGGTGGATCTAGAGATTTTTTCCTGGGGTGGCAAAGGGGTGGCAAGACTCCCCTGTGGTAGGCACTGCAGTGCACTGTACACCAAAACAACCAGAAACAAGAACACTTTCTTTCTGCAGGCTGTCACTCTGATGAAAACTTAACATTGTCATAATAAAGCTGACCACACTGTATATACTGTATGTTGTACATGTACATGCATATTCTGTCATGTCCACCTACTACCTCATGCATATAAGTCATCTGCAAACGTATTTATTCCAACATATTTGTATTCTCCACCACTGCACTACTGCCTTCCCGTTTCACCTGTATATAGTCGTTCCTTGTATATTCTTGAAGATTGTTGTGCTGTTATTATATGTATGTATGTATATGTAGAGCCGCTAAATCAGAGTCAAATTCCATGTATGTTCAAAAATACATGTACAAATAAAGATGATTTTGATTCTGATTCCAATTCTGATTAATTATCTCTCATCGCTTACCCATGAGGGTAGGCTCACCTAAATTAACCACTGGCTGGTTCACTACTGTAATGAGCAGGGATTCAGTTTTGCTGATAACTGTTCTTCTTTCTGGGGCCACCCTTATTTCTCTAAAGTGGACAGCATTCATCCTACTGGGGATGGTGCCGCTTTTTTTGTCTAGCAATATAGATAGCTGTCTATGTTTAGTCTGACACTAGAGCCTTGTCTTTCAGCAGGTCGCAGGTGATTAGAGGGCCTGCTAGGTTAAAACCTATTGCAGATGTGGAGTCAACTAGTTTAATGTGTCTAGTCAGGGAATTTCTCAGACTGACAGCTTGGTCTATAACATTGACACCATCTCCCTTACCTACTGTATTGCTCCCAAGCTCTCTCTCTCTCCTAAATGTGTGAATCACCAACGGGGGTGCCCAACCCTTTTTGAACCAAGATCTACTTTTACATTTTTCAGCCAGCCGAGATCTACCAGCCCAAATATGGAACCACATTACTGTAATACCCATTCAATACACACGACAAACAGAAAATAGTACAGCCACTACACTGTATAGTTATCTGTTAAAAAAGTAGAAATAAATGTCATTCTCTACCTTAGTGGGACCGTTGGCACTGGGAGGAGGAGGATAGTCTTTCGTAGTCAGGGTTGTAGCAGCTGGTTGCAAGCCTTAGGCAGGCCAGAAGGCAGTCATCTATCATTGTGGCTCTGTACTTCAACTTGATGATCTTCATGTGAGAAAAAGCAGATTCACACAGGTACTACTACTACTTTCGGCTGCTCCCGTTAGGGGTCGCCACAGCGGATCATCCGTTTCCATTTTGATTCACACAGGTAGGTTGATCCAAAAAGTGCTGCGAAGTTCATGGCACATCTCCTGAGGATGGGGTACTTTTCCTGCAGCAGTAGCTCCCAGAATACTCCCTTCATCTCTTGTGTCGCCCTGGATTTAATCTCAATGTCAGTTTGAAGAGTGAGGATCTCATTCTCCACAGCAGGGCTGTCCAGGTGAAACAGTGATGCCACTTGGGAGGCAATGTCATCCACATCAATACTTCCAAATGGAAAACACAGACAGCTGGCAACAGGTCCAATGGATGCAAAGTCAGTAAAGCGCCTATCAATCTCTGACAAGATGCTCTGAACTTGCTCCTCATAATGTGCATTACCACGTTGTTCTGTGTCGTTACCCTGACGTTTAAGTTCTGCCTGCATGTAGGCAGTTTCGCAGGTCACTGCATTGCAGCCTACTTGACAGCAGTCGGAGCTTGTTTTAAAACGCGTTCACTGAGCTGATCGTGTTTATTACGCATTTATCCTTTCCCTGTAGTTCTAAATTCAGCTCATTCAGCATGCTGGTGAGATCGGTTAGGAATGCCAAATCCAAAAGCCACTTGTTGTCCTCTAGCTGTGTATATTCGGCATGTTTAGTGAGCTTGAGAAAATCTCTGATTTCAAGCAACAACTCACTGAATCTCTCCACAAAATGTGCCTCTGCTCAGCCACCTTACATCCGTATGCAGCAACAGATCTGTGTGTTCTGCCCCCGTCTCCTCCACGTGTGCACGAAATAGCCTCCTATGCAGGCTCCTTGCCCTAACCGAGCGCTCAATCTTCATAGCAATATCCATTACTTCTTTCATGTTTAAGATCTTCCCACACAGCGCTTAATGGTGAGTTATGCAATGATAATTAAGGAAGTCGGGGAAAGAATCACTTCGTTTGCACAATCCAACGAACCCATTAGTACGGCCTACCATCAGTTGTAATGCAGATGGGTTTAAAAGGGGGCCAGTTTATTCTGGTTAACGAATTCCATGGACGCTTGAAACATATCTTCGCCTCTAGTCTGTCCTTTAAGTCGCAAAATGGCGAGCAGCTCTTCTTCTGCGCCCATGATATCGTCAAAGGCCATTCTAATGAAAATGCAGAACTGCGCCACGTCCGCCATATTGGTTGACTCGTCGAACTGGCGCCACGTCCGCCATATTGGTTGACTCGTCGAACTGGCGCCACGTCCGCCATATTGGTTGACTCGTCGAACTGGCGCCACATCCGCCATATTGGTTGACTCGTCGAACTGGCGCCACATCCGCCACATTGGTTGACTCGTCGAACTGGCGCCACGTCCGCCATATTGGTTGACTCGTCGAACTGGAGGAGAAAACACTCGCAGGCCTCAACGTCCTTCTTCAGTTGCTCATGAAGACTCCCGCCATTTCCTCGCAGCGCCGTGTGACAGTATTCCGGGGCAGTTGGACGTCTTTGATGGCATTCACGATGTCCGTTTTGTTCTTGAACTCACCGAAGAGTCCATCCGCAGCCACAGCAAACGCCTCTTCCACAGCTTAGCAAGAACATGACTGACGCGATGCGACGCTGTCGTTGCAGCCTCACCCTCGGCGCCGGGTCTCGTAAGAGTAGACTGCTGCGTTGCTAGCCGAGGCTTCAACCCCTGCAGTTTTCTGGTAGGTAGAGTTGTTTTCACTGGGGAATCTGTATCACGGCTTCTGGGCACCGTTTTAAAATGGCGCTCCCAATGACCCTTCTTCGGTAGAGCCACACTAGCGCTTGCAGATCAGACGGATGGATTTTGCGTTGGAATAAACGAAAAAAATAAGCTTCCTCCCATTCACTGTGGAAATGATAAGGTTTCGATCTTTTGGCTTCTGCCACTTTTGTTGTTTGTCGCTGAACACACACAATAAAGTTAAAGAGAAGTCGGTCCTGTTGCCGTTAGCCGCGTCTCTCGTCTCTCCTCGTTGACGCTGATAAGTTGACGTCAGAGCTCGCGAGTGAGAGACCAATAATATCTTGAGTGATGTTGAATCTGACTAATACAGGACCAGTGCTGACCATGAAGAGGCAAGGTCAGCACTGGTCCTGTATTAGTCAGATTCAACATCTGACCTTGCCTCTTCATGGTTGGTCAGATTCGATGTCAATCAAGATGTGAACACGAGGGACTGCCGTTTTTGTTTTGTTTTTTCAAAATCTAACTCAATTTTTCAAAATCATCTCGCGATCGACTGGTTGGGCACCCCAGCGCATAATCTAATAATCATTCCTACCATTGGTGGTGTTGAAATGTGCAAAGAAGCACCTACAGAACCAAACATCTAATGTTATCAAAGGTGTGACAGCACATCACCCAAAGCATTGGTCTTCAAAATTGCCAACTAATAATACAAGTTGTCTGATTCCAATTAATTTTTAATCTAGTGGTAGCTCTAAAGTTCTGCCCACTACTGGTCATGGCAACAAGACCCTTACACTTGGTTTTCTAAATATCAGATCACTGTCTACCAAAGCCTTACTACTACATGATCTGATTCTTCAACATAGTAGTTTTGATATAATTGGGTTATGTGAAACATATGTGAAATCAAATGTTTTCTTTCCCTTAAATGATGCTTCCCCGCCCATGAAGCTCGGGGCAAATTAACAAGGTGGAGGTGTCATCTTAATATATAAGTGTATTTTCAATTTAACGTCTAAACTTGAAACTAAATTCAAATCTTTTGAGGCTCTTACTGTTTGTCCATCTCTGTCAGCCACGAGCACTCGGCTCAGTCCACATTATGATACGACCTCCTGGCCCTTACTCAGTATTTCTTGAAAATTTTGGAAAATTTATCGCAGATCTTGTTACCCCTTCTGATGATATTCTAATTCTTGGTTATTTCAATATTCATCTAAATCAGGCTGGTGATCCTCTAAGTAAAGCCTTTCTGGCACTTGTCGATACTTGCGTGTTCGCTGAGTTTGTTCAAGAGTCGACTCATTGCAGTGGTAACACCCTTGATTTAGTTTTATCTGAAGCGATAGCTGTTTCTGATCTGACTGCTTGCCAACAACATCCGCTGTGTCAGATCCTTTTCTCATTAAATTTCAAGCATCATTGGCCTGCCCTGTCAATGTCGGCAAAGACGTAATTACCACTCATCACATTGGTCCCTCCACTGTAGCTGCATTTGGCCAGCAGCTGCCTGAAGATTGGGTCTTTTCACTGTAGAGACAGACTGTTGAAAATCTCACTAGTGACTTAAATGTGGCCTCAATGTCTCCTCAATTCAGTTGCACCTTTCACTAAAGAGGCCTACACCCTGGTTTAATGATTAGACACGTGCTCTTAAGCGGGCCTACAGGAGACTGGGATGTAAATGGTGAAAGTCAAAATTGGAAGTTTTTTTTTTACCTATCTTGGCATGAGTGTTTATTGAAATAAAAGTGTGCTTTATCTGCTGCGAAAGCAGCGTATCTCTCTTGCTTAATCAATATTGACAAAACAATCTCTCTCTTTGTCTTTGACACTGTAGCTAAACTTACTAAAACGAAGCCGTCTATTAGCTGCTCACCATTCACAGTCCATGAGTTTCTAGACTTTTTCTGCAATAAGGTTGACAAGATCAGAAACTAAATCAGTTCTTGAACTCCAGCTACTCCTGCAAATCCTGATCAAATTTATATCTATACAGTGAGTCACGGATAGTCCCTGTTATTACAGCTTTTGAGACTATCTCTCTTGATACTTTGTCTAAGCTCATGTCAGCTTCTAAACCAACTACTTGTCTGCTTGACCCTTTGCCAGCAAAACTTTTTAAAGGTCTCTGGCCTTTTCTGGGACCTACAGTACTAGACACTGTTAATTTATCACTTACTACTGGCACTGTTCCCAACAGTTTTAAGACAGCTGTGGTCAAACCTCCATTTAAGAAACCACATCTCAATCCAGAGTCTCTTAATAACTATCAACCAGTTTCTAATCTTCCATTCTTTTCTAAAATACTAGACAGAGTTGTGTATCAAAGACCCATATAGAAGAAAACTATCTATATGAACCTTTTCAGTCAGCATTAGGGCCTGTCATGCCACTGAAATGGTTCTAACTAGAGTGGTAAATGATCTTCTACTTGCTCTGGACTCTGATTTCACCTCTGTGTTTCTATTACTGGACCTCAGTGCAGCATTTGACAACATTGATCACCGTATATTATTAGACCTAATTAATTGTAATTTTGGTGTCTCTGGCCTAGCTGTCTCTTGGCTCAAGTCCTACTTATTTGGAAGAACACGGTGTGTTTACTATAATAATATTAAATCAAAATTCTCTATTAAATATGGTGTACTGCAGAGCTTGATTCTTGGCCCTCTACTTTAGTCTGTTTACATTTCACCCCTTGGTCAAGTTATATGCAGTCATGGAATAAATGTCCATTGCTATGTGGATGATACTCAGCTGTATGTACCTATGAGGGCTAATGATCATACTCAAATTGCTCATTTAGAGGCCTGCTTGGCTGCTGTGAAATTTTGGATGTCACTAAATTCCCTGCTTTTAAATTCAGATAAAACTGAGATGCTGGTGTTTGGCCCTGCTAGACAAAGACAACAATCTATAATAATAACAACAACAACAAAACGACAACAACAATAATAATAATAATAATCAAGTGAACATAATAAAATAATAATAATGTCAATCAAGTGACATCTGCCGTATAGTGCCGCAGGTCCATAGTTTGGACCTGGCTCTACAGGATCTAAAGCAGGAAATTTAAATAAGTATAATCATAATAAGAATAACAACAACAACAATATTATTATTATTATTAAACATTTTATTTAAAGGTGCCTTTCATGACACTTTTTTCTCACTTAAGTTTTATTGAGTTTTCAAAAAGATATAAACAGAGCAGTACAACAACATCAACACAAAAAGAATACAGTAAGATATAAAAATAGATAAAAATGTTAAAAAAATCATAAATAGTTGTCTGGAAATATTTCAATATTCACAAAAATATTTCAATTAGGCATTCGATTAGTCAGTGTCATTTCCCATATAAATGTTCCATATGTCCCAGTTCTTTTTAAATATTTTCTCTTGGACTCTCAAAATGTATGTCAACTTTTCCATAACAAAAACGTCTTGGACGGTTTCCATCCACTTTTCCTTATTTGGGGTGTTAACATTAAGCCAAATTTTGGTAACGGCTTTCTTACTTGCTGCAAGTAAAACTTTAGTCAAGTAGAGATCTTCTCTCATCACAACATCATCAGTGTTACCAAGATACATCACAGGGCAGGTATCTGGGATTTCATATCCCAAAATATTGTTGATACCTACGTTTACATTCTCCCAATTATAACCTTATCTTTGTGCATTTCCAGTAAATATGCGAGTGGTCAGCCTCCATGCTCCCACACAGCCTCCAACACTGTTGTTGTGCAGCAAGCTGCCTGTTTTTTATTTTGGGTGTTATGAAAAAGCGAGTTAAATTCTTCCAGCAGAATTCCCTCCATATTTGTGAGTTTGTGGGTGTACGTTGTGTCTCACACATTTGATACCATCATTCCTCTGTTATCTGAATCTTTAGCTCTACTTCCCATTTTGCTTTTATGTAGAGCATTGAACCCCCCCCCCGTTTCCCCCCAAAGCTTGGCACAAAGCAGAGATGACCCTAAGCCACATCTGTTTGTATGCATCCCCAAGCACCCCAATCACATTATTTGAAGTTTCATCTGGTTCCGACCTTATCTGTTTTGTAAAGTCGTCTCTTAGCTGCACGTATGTAAAAAAAAAAAACAAATCTGTTTTCGGTGCCATATTTTGCCTTTAAATCTTGGAAGCTCATAAATTCACCATTTTCTAGAACTGTACACATTGCCGTAATGCCTTTTTGTGCCCATTCCTTGAATATTGGGTCATACACACCTGCCTTCTTTAAGGGTCCATTTAAAACAGGGCAGAAGCAGAGGTGTTAGCTCCTTCTTAAAGGCCTTATACCGTTCTAATGGAAATCCATCGCTGCCTAGTGATTTATTGGACTTTAGTCTACTAATTGAAGCTTCCAGCTCCTCGACTGTAAATTGTGACATAATGGGGTCATTCTGTATCTTACCAATAGATGGCAGGTCGAGTGAGTTAAGAAAACTTCTTATTGTTTTTTTTTTCTCAGCTGACGGCGGTTTGGAATAGAGTTTCTTATGGTACCCTTCAAATATTTTTTCTATCTCGTCTGGCTCATGTAATAATTGGTTTGTTTGAGGGTCCCTTATTTTATTAATTGTGTTAGAGGTCTGCTGTTTACGCAGGTGTCTGGCCAGGAGTCTAGCTGCTTTTGGACCTGCTTCATAATAAGTCTGCTTTACAAATCTTGCCCATTTTTTCTATATCTCCCCTGAGGGTCTCATCTATCCCCTCCCTGGTTTCCTTAATTTGTGTAATACCGTCTGGTCCTCCGTGTTTTATGGTTTTTTTTCTCCAGTTCTTTCAATTTTTCTACATTGCGTTTGTAGGTGGCTAGCTGGGCCTTTTTCTTTTTTTTTTGTGGTGATGATGTCAGGGCGATCAGCTTTCCACGAATAACTGCCTTCATAGCATCCCACGATATTACAGGGTCCACTTCCCCGTTATCATTCTCTTCTATATACCTTTTTATCTCTGCCCTTATCTGTTCCACATTTGCCTTATTATTCAAAATACCCACATTGATCCTCCATACCGTATTTATTTTGCTACTGTTCAGGTGAATTGTCAAGCTGATCGCGTTATGATCTGATACATCTGCCACCCCAGTTTTACACTCTTTGACCATGTGACTCTCACTGGTACTCATTAAAAAGTAGTCAATTCTGGAGTAGACAGAATAAGGTATGAGTAATGTGTATAGTCCCTTTCCAGAGGGTGACGTTCTCTCCAAACATCAGTTAGACCCATTTCCTGTATTGATATGTTGATAAACTACGTCAAATGCATCTTGTTTTTCTTGAGACTTGTTGCATCAAAATTATGATTCATGACCACATTAGTTAAGTCCCCTCCACATAACAAAATACCTTCAGCCTCTGCCTTTCATGACACATAAGGTCACCTTATGTCAAATACAATAAAACAATGCAGTAAAAAAGAAAAATTAGTGCAAGCAACAATAAAACACACAATAAGCAATAAAGCATATACCAGCAGGAGTTAAAAAAAAGAATTTGATGCTGTTAATGCTATTAAAATGAGTATGCTAGTTTAGAAAGGTGGGTTTTAAGAGCAGTTTTGAATTCTGTAATGGAGTCCAATTAGCGGATGTGACAACGAATGGAGCTCCAGAGTTTGGGTGCAGAAAAGCAGATAGCCCTGGCACACATTGTGCTGAGGTTGATGGCTGGTAGTGCCAAAAGACCTGCTGGGGAAGATTGCAGGGAGTGAAATAGAGTATAAGTGTGAAGGAGGTCTGTGAGATAAGCAGGGGATAGATTGTGAAGAGCTTTGAATGTTAATAATAATTTTTTATAATTAATCTGCTGTGACACAGGAAGCCAGTGTAATTGAATCAGCAGGGGAGAGACATGGTCCATGGAATCGGAACGCGTAATAAGCCATGCTGCAGAATTCTGGAAGAGTTGAAGTTGGTGAAAAAGTTTGCTGGGGATGCCAGTCAGGGTGGCATTGCCGTAGTCAATGTGTGATGTGACCAAAGCATTGACTAAGACTTCCGGGGAGTGTTGTGTTAAAGCAGGGCGTAGTCTGGACATGTTTGGCAGATGGAAAAGGGCAATCCGGGTGACCTTGTTTATATAACTGGAAAAGGAAAGGGTACTATCTAGGATAACACTAAGGCACTTAGTCTGAGCAGAGACAGGTATGGTGGCTCCAGCAATGGGGAATAAACAAATATTAGTTTTTGGGAGTGTAGATTTAGTGCCAATGAGAAGTAGCTCAGTTTACTACTGTTGATTTTCAGATAATTATCTCAACTATACAGATGACTAACAATTATAATTGTTAGTTATCCATATATGTATATCATGGAGACAAGCAGTGAGGGTAATGAAGGGAAGAGTGGAGGTGGGCTTAGTGGACACATAAAGCTGTGTATTATCGGCACAGCAGTGGAAATTGATATCATAGAGCCAGAAGATGTTGCCAAGAGGGAGGAGGTAAATAATAAACAGGAGTGGCCCCAACACTGAACCCTGTGGAACTCCATGAGGAACTATCAAACTTTATGACTGGCAATTCTGAATTTGTACAAAATGGGTCCTGTGTGTAAGGTAGGGAGCAAACCACTGATACACAGTGGTTTGATCAAGTAATGGTAACACTTGACAACTCTGATTTCACAAAGAGTGGCAGCCAAAAATCTTGGTTTTATGTTTGATCCCAGCCTTTGCTTTGATAAGCACATTAAAGAAATCAACAAGACTGCCTTTTCCCCCCTTACGTATCATAGCTAAAATTTGGTCTTTCCTGTCTATGGCTGATGCAGAGACTCTAATACAGAGGTAGCTAACCATGTGCCTTGGAGAGCCACGTGTATGCAGGTTTTCATTCCAACCCGACTCCACACAAGGTGATTTCACTGATACATTCTTCCTCTGGTTGAAGGGTTGCTAATCAGTGAAGGTTGATGCTAGATCCAACGGGGTGTAGGTATGGAAGTAGATGTGATTGGTTGTTGGTTAGGGTTAAGGTTTAAACTCTTTTTGAATTTCCATTCTTAGCAAGCATTAACGTTAGCTATCATTACAGTATGATCTGGCAATGTTAAGGTCAGTTGTAAGCTAGCTAGCTAAATGTTTCAGTGTGCATCGTTTGTTTCAAGTCAGTGTGCTCCCAAGGTTCCGCAATGTCTATTGGCCGATGCAACAGCCAATCATGGCTGGTTGGCTGTTGCGTCTAGCGTCAACCATCAGTGAAATCACCTGGTGTGGATGTCTGTGAATGTTCTCATTCATCCAGGTCATAATTATCCAAAGGATTTGAATCAAGTGCAATTGGACTTGGTTATATATCCGTGAAGACGTTTTGCCTCTCATCCAAGAGGCTTCATCACGACTCCAAAGAGGCTAAATATCTGAGTTTCATCACCAGCCAGTCAGACTAGCTTGGTCTAGTCAGAAAGGCACGAACTGATGAAGCCTCTTGGATGAGAGGCGAAACGTCTTCGTGGATATATAACCAAGTCCAGTTGCACTTGATTCAATTCCTTTGGATCACCTGGTGTGGAGTCTGGCTGGAATGAAAACCTGCATACACATGGCTCTCCATGGTACATGGTTAGCCACCCCTGCTCTAATACATTTATTTGTTTCATCCAGACTTGATTATTGTATTCTGTTTTCAGGTCTGTCACGTGATAGAACTAAAAGTCTTCAGATGGTACAAAATGCTGCAGCTAGAATCCTAACTAAAATTGGAAAATTTGACCATATTACACCAATTCTTGCCTCCCTTCATTGGCTTCCTATCCATGTTAGATCAGTCTTCAAGGTGCTTCTGCTGACTTTTAAAATCCTAAATGGGCTTGCCCCATCATACCTATCTGATCTCCTTAAACCCTATTTTCCATCTCGAGCTCTCTGCTCTCAAAATACAGGGCTCTTGTGTATACCCAAAGTTAAAAAGAAGTCAGCTGGTGGTAGGGCCTTTTCCTATTGGGCCCCGTTCTTATGGAATAGCCTGACTGCAGCCATCAGACAATCAGATTCTGTTGAGTCCTTTAAATTCAAAGTTAAAATTCGTATTTGCCTTAACCTACAATTTGCTGCCTTTATATTGAGTACTTCACGACCTGTACTGCATGGCAGTTCAGTTTCTGTCTCAATAAATTTACAAAGCACTGTTCTGCCCACGACATTATAGATTATTGATTATTGCAACTGTTCTACTCTCTCTCACATTGCTTTTCTCCCTCTGAATTATGGCTACCCATCTGTTCTCCCATGTGTGTGAATGGTGTGATGCGAGTCTCCCCTGTGTGCACGTGTAGACTGTACTCCTGCTAGGTCTCCATGGTGATAGTGGTCGCCACCTGGACACTGCTTGGCATCCTCCTCATCATATTTTTTTATATCTTATAAATCCATATAATCTTTTTTTATCCTGTTTCGCTGTTATATCACTCTGTCTCTCATATATGAGGGATGCGTTTTCTTGTCTCGTCTCCTGTGTATGTGAATGGTGTGATGTGAGTCTCACCTGTGTTCATGTGTAGTCTGTCCTCCTTTCATGTCTACATGGTGATGGTGATCATGTCGCTCAGGTCCTGGGCTGTTCCGTTGGCATCTGGACACTGCTTGGCATCCTCCTCGTCATATTCTTCATATATCTTATAATCCCCATTATAATTCTGTAATCCCCTTTCAGTGTTGTATTGTGTAAATTGTGTAAACACAACATCCATTGCACGCTGTCCGTCTCGGGAGAGAGATCCCTCCTCTGTTGCCCTCCCTGAGGTTTCTTCCTAGTTTTTCTCCCTGCTAAAGAGGGTTTGTTTTTTTTAGGGAGTTGTTCCTTATCCGATGCGAGGGTCTAAGGACAGGATGTTGTGTTGCTGTAAAGGCCGCTGAGGAAAATTTGTAATTTGTGATATTGGGCTATACAAATAAAATTGACTTGACTTCATAGAACAAAGTAAAAAGTCAGCTTATTGGGTTTGTTTTATGTGAAAAACGCCCTTCATGGAAAATCAGCTGACATATTGACATAGAGTAGCGACATTGCCTCACAAGATAATGCAAACAATACTGTACGGTCCTTATGGTACATAACAATGTAAACATGTATGGTACAACAGCACTGTCCTTATGGTACTATCAATGACACAGTTCATCACTTCAAATCGAGAATGAAAAATTCCCCGTCTAAAATGTGAGAACTGCAGTAATCAGCAGCTAAACCTGAGAGAAGAAGAAAGAAATAAAGTCATTCAAATGAGACTGGCTACAGTCACAAAAATGACTCAAAGTGAAAGATGTTTCCGGCAAGGGAGGTTTATCTACTTCAGAGATCGCATCACACCAGCGTGTTGCTGTACGTGCATGCATAAGCATATCTGTGGCTGAGTTTATGTATGCCCATGCATCCCCGTGTGTGTGTGTGTGTGTGTGTGTGTGTGTATCTATGGTGTGAAATACATCCTAAAATACATACTTTCGAAGTTGTAAATGTCCGAGTCCCCACAATGTTTTCAGAAAGGGTGGACAACCTGCACTTAAATACTTCAGCAGAATAATTAACACAATAACACAAAAGACAAACAAATCACATTCATATTTAAAAACAAGCTGAAATGAAAATAGCAATTTGTAGTCATTTGTTTTGCCACCAAGAGAATCCAAATAGACGACAGGTTGAGCCGGTGGCACACTGCATCTGTTTTGAATGACGTGTGTGTCGGATTGCGATCATTCATTGTCTACCGCAGTGTGACAGTGGAACATATTATCTCATTCATTTTTCCTCAAGTGACAGTGCTCTTTTGATCTTTCTCGTGATGACATGAAAGAACAGAGCCGTCATTCATAGCTGCACCATTCATGAATATTTTGGGACGGCTATTGATCCTGTCCGTCAAACTCTCCCCATGTGTCATCACACACACTAGAAGTTAACATGGAAAATGAACGCCAGCTCATCGCTCTCAACCCTACGTGGTGAGGTGTGGCTGTGAGTTGTCTCTAGAGGTCTACTTCTGTTCAAAACACAGCAGTTTCCATCTCAACACATACTGGGATGTTTATTCCTCAGTCGGATTCAGAATGCGAAACAGATTGTCGTTTCATTTTATGTGTGCAAGTGCATGAAATGAAACGAAACATCGTTTCCCCCCAGCCCACAGCAGTGCCACACAAAGACAAAAACACATCCAAAAACCACAAGAACACATATATCCAAACTAACACATATACGTACATCTAAACTAAACTAAAAAATAATCACTGTCCAAGAGAGCGAACGCCAGCCAGGATGACTGTCGGTCTGCATGAGCTAACAGTTAGCTTAGCCTGCCCCGCTTCCGGGTCCTGTCAGACCGCCCTCGGCCCTCCTCTTCGGGCGCAGCTCCGGTCAGGGCCGTGGTGCTTGGGCCCACCAGACACACAGCAGACCTGGCTTCCTCAGCCGATCCAACGCCAGCTAGTTTTATTGTTTGTTTTCTGTAACAGCCAGCACCTCTAGCTGTGGTACCGAGCACAGATATATGGGTAACAACCAGTTCTTATCAGTCCTCTCTATGTTATAAATAATAGAAGAATAAAGAATTTCAATGTGGACCAGAGTCTCAGGAATTCTTGGTCGCTCGGGAGAAAATGGGTACCGGCAGCAAAGGTGAAACAAGACACAAACTCAGCAGTCACGTTAGAAAGGTAAAAAAAATAAAATATTCATTTTCTGCTCTCTTTCTGTTCTCTTTTCCTCCTCTTTTTAAACTCAACTCAAATCAAATAAACATACACATTCAAGAATAATTCAATTTATGTTGTATGTGTCTTCAAGCATCTCCCCCTTTCTTTCGATCCAGCTCATGGGTTTGGCTCGCCACTCCAGGACCAACGGCACTTCTCTCCAACGGAAGCAAGCCGGGCTGAAGAATCCATGGAGCTATATGCAACTTTTTTGTTCATAAAGTGTTCTTGCGTTTATGCAGAAAAAATGGCACCCACTGGTGAGTCAAGTAGTTTCACTTCTGGAGGCCTCAAGTAGTCTGGGGAAACCAGTCTTCTCACATACCACGTATATTATATACACATCTGGTCTCACAAGTGAGGGATCATCCATGACAAGGTTTGAATTAAAGGATTTTAATGCGCTATGTGGAGGCAACGAACCAATGCAAAGTGGATGTTGCCTCTGCAGAAAATCCCTTATCTGACACCTTGGAGTGGATTATCCAGTTTGTACCATGGTCATTTGCCAAGGGAGTAAAATGAAAATGTTCACTTATTTTTGTTTTGGACTCGGAATTAAAAGGCTATGAAGCAAAAGTTAGCCACTAAGCTAACTTGAATGTTCAGTGTGTGACTATGGTTGCATTAAACTTGAGCCAAACTACATGTGCATTATACGGTTTTAACGTACACCCTCCAGCCAATCAGGGATGAGTTTTCTCTGTGACTATGGTGTAATACTGTTAATCACAAAGAAGGCTCTCGCACACTAAGAGAGGACAAGCGCTAACCTGTCTTCACAATAGTTTTGAATAGGTTAATAAATGGCGGTAGAAAACAAAAAAGATGTTTCCGTGTCAAGCCACCAATACTGTTTATACTGTATATTAAGGACCCGTGAAGTGTGACATAAATGTCATGCCCAAGAGAGGGATTCCAGGCCCAACCCAGTTTAAATCCTATTCAAAAATATGAAGGGGGTGTAAAATAATAGCCTGTAACAATACTGATTCTTTTTTGCTTTTGAAGACTGCTCTCTTATGCGTTTCTAGATAGGTTGAGGGGCATCTTGACCAGTTTTTAAGCTGCAATAAGAAATCACTTGCAACTGTTAGCTTAGTATAAGCTGTAAAAGTCCCTGACATCTACCAGCAGCACATGCATGACACTACTAGTGTTCCCTCTCCTAGTCCAGTGATGTAACATCCCACAATGGCATATATATAGACCGTGCAGACAGCGTGGTTGCACTGGGACCCGTGGGGGGGGGGCACCAACAATGTGTTGGGCGGAGAATGGGCCCTTGCAAGTGATTCAGATTGCCGCCTCGGAAATACGCCTGTGTTCAAAGAACTCTACTGTACCATTTGCTATATATGCCATCTAAAAAGCAAACCCATCTCCGTCATGGGTTTCTTTTTTTTTTCTTTTTTTTTTTGGTAAAATTGCTACAGTCTGTAGCAATGTATAATAGAATTATATGCTTATTCTGCATAAAATATAAAGGAATCAGGAAGCAGGAAATATAATTTCCCCCAACCCACAGCAGTGCAACACAAAGACAAAAACACATCCAAAAACTACAAGAACACATATATCCACACTAGAACACATATATCTAAATTAAGAACACATATATCCAAACTAGAACACATATATCCAACCTAAGAACACATTTATCCAAATTAAGAACACATTTATCCAAACTAGAACACATATATCCAGACTAAGACATATATCCAAACTAAGAACACATATATCCAAACTAAGACACATATATCCAAACTAAGAACACATATATCCAAACTAAGAACATATATATCCAAACTAAACACATATATCCAACACATATATCCAAACTAAACACATATAACCAAACCAAGAACACATATATCCAAACTAAGAACACATATATCCAAACTAAGAACTTATATATCCAAACTAAACACATATATCCAACACATAGTTCCAAACTAAACACATATATCCAACACATAGTTCCAAACTAAACACATATATCCAAACTAAGCAACAACAACAAAAAATACTGTCCAAGAGAACAAACGCCAGCCAGGATGACTGTCGGAACCGCCAGTCTGCATGGGCTAGCAGTTAGCTTAGCCTGCCCCACTTTCACATCCTGTCAGACCACCCTCAGTGTTTCCTCATCGGGTGCAGCTCTGGGCAGGGCCATGGTCCCTGGGCCCACAGGATGCAGCAGACCAAGCTCTCCCAGCCAATCCAGCACCAGCTCTCCCAGCCTTCAAACAAAAACACAAACCTAGACACAAATGTGGACAAAGACACTGCATAGACAGTACTGGGTGAGGCCGCAGCAGGTGTAAGTTCGTCATGCCAACTTCCCGCACCGGTACTGGGTGAGGGCCTTCGAGGCCGCTGCAAACGTGAGTTCAATCATCCGCTCCCATGGCTTCTTATACCATTGCTATGCTGACGATACCCAGCTCTTCCTATCATTCCTGCCAGATGACCTCACAGTCTCGGCATGGATATCATTATGCCTTGCTGATATCTCTGCATGGATGAAAGGACACCACCTTCAGCTTAACCTATCTAAGATTGAGCTCCTTGTCATCTCAGCCAGTCCATCCTTACAACAACAGATCAATATCCAGCTTGGATCATCAACCTAACTCATGCCCACAAAGTCTTCCCGAATCCTGGGTGTCATAACTGATGACCAACTAACCTTTAAGGTTCACGTGGCCTCAATTGTTCGGTCGTGCCGATTTGCCCTGTACAACATCAGGAAAATTAGACCCTACCTGTGTGAGCATGCAGCACAACTCCTGGTACAGACTCTTGTTATATCACGCATTGACTACTGCAACTCCTTACTGGGAGGTATCCCTGCATGCACTTTCAAACCTCTACAAATGACCCAGAATGGCATGTCTGGTCTTCAACCAAGCCAAAACAGCACATGTCACTCCACTGTTCATATCCTTCCACTGGCTCCTAGTTGCTGCCAGCATCAAATTCAAAACCTTAATGCTCACTTACAAAACAGCAACTCAAATGGCCCCCGTCTACCTGAACGTCCTCATTCAGGTATACACTCAGTCAAACTCACTAAGCTCTGCCAATGAAAGGTGTCTGGCACTTCCGTCACAATGTGTCCCTAAGTCACTAGTCAGACTCTTCTCTTCTGTGGTTCCCCGGTGGTGGAACGAATTACCAAACTCCATTCGATCCACTGAGTCCCTCTCCATCTTTAAGAAGAAGCTAAAGACCCAGCTCTTTATTGAACACCTCCACACCTGATTGTATTAATATTGGAAAAAAAATCACTTCTAAGCACCTTATGCATTGCCTTTGTGCACTGCGTGTTGACGCCTATGTGCTGTCGGATTTGAACCTAGTTTTTTGGCACTTACTTGCAATGCCGCCTCCTGACTAGATCCTTGCTTGTGTTGTATTAACTTCCAGATGTACATCGCTCGGGATAAAAGTGTCTGCTAAATGAAATTGTAATTATAAAAAATATGCAATAACCCTGTTGTATGCCATTTTTACTTTTATTTCTGAAAATATTCTAAAAGCAGAACCACTGGCAAAGAGGATCTGAAAACCTTATTCGTTTTTGCCATAGGTGAAAAATCTGAGAGCCCCAAAATTATGAGTACACTCTGGAAAGCATCAAGGAAATAACGCTCAGAGCCAACAAGGGCTGTCGCAGTGCCAAACTTGCATGTGTAGCTTTAATAACCCACTATCTTATCCACGATGTTAATTTTATCGAATGGGCTCCATCTCACAGGATCCACAAAGTGTATTAAGATTAGTGAGAACAAGGCCTCAGACACCCCCCAGCCTTCTGTAGTGTGTGCAGATTTCCAATTTGAAAAGCTGAACATCAACCACTAAAATGAACAACCACAAAAGTATTCATGGTTCAGACATTGGCGGATTCATTATTGTCTTAAATTTCCCAGTGATAGAAAGTATCAACAAGCACATTTGTTAGCAAATAAATCTGCAAGACTGACGCTTTAATAGGCTGAAAGAAATTCACGGCTGAATCACTTCTGAACACTTATGTTCCTAACCATTTAAAAACAACTTTAATGTTAACACACATTGGTGAAGATAACACCGAGCATCGTTGTTACTGACTTTGCATGACATGAAACATCAAGATGAGACAAGATCTCCATTAACCAGAATGTAAGCGTACATGTAATGTGGAAAATGCATCTTAAGGTATGAGATTTGGCAAGCCCTGTTTATCAAATCTCATACCTATGCCGTGTCCGCTATACTAAGTATACAGAGTCTCTTCATGAACTGATTAACTTGCTGGCACCACCCAGGGGTCATTTACTTCACTTTATTCTAGTCATCAAGGTGTGAGATGAGGTTAGCCTGTTGGTGCTGGTAGAAGTGGGTTTCTTTCTTTCTCGCAGTGTAAAAAGTGATTCAATGTCTAATTTATTGGGCAAAGTTTTGATGGACATGCCAACTGTACCACCTGTAAATATTTCAACGATGATGACACATGCCAGACAAGGACAGAAACTGTGGCAGGCAAAATGCTGTTTTCCAATACACCAATAGTTACTCAAAGAAAGTTGAATCAGTTCATCTGGATACAACGTTTATTGACCGATACGTTTCATCACTCAGCTAAATCTAATTTTACCCGGATTATTGGGCATGCATCAAGACCAATAGTTGTATTATAGCAATTGCTTTATTAACTTTATCCTTACATTCAGCACAGCAAGCATGAAAAAAGTAAAACATTGCTGTGCCTTGGTTGTTGACTTGTCTAAAACATATGGAAATGAAGCCATGGCGTGTCAGGCCAGGACTCCGCAGCCTACACCCATCTACAGGCCAGTGGCCACTCTTTCTAGGATGAGGATGTGCACATCCTAGGGAGGAACGCTGGTTTGAACGGGGAGTCACAGAGGCCATCTATGTTAAGAGGGAATGGCCATCCTTGAACCGGGGGAGGGGGGGGGGGCTAAGCGTACATCTGTCACCATCTTCCAATGCTGTGATTGCAAACATACCCGAATCCTCTGTGAATAGTACACATGGCCATTGAAGCGCTAGTTAATGCTCACGCCCATATTTGCACATGAAACTGGTTGTTGTTTTCAGTCGCTATGCCACTGTATTGTTTATAAGGGTGGGGATTCCTGCAGTCGGTTGAGACTGAAGATGTGATGAAACGTTTCTCTCAATAAACGTTGTATCCAGATTGATTCACCTTTCCGTGCTTTCCTTACCTGGATTATTGAGCATGCATAAAGACAAATAAAAGCCATGATTTACTAAACACCAACATCCCCATTTGCCACAACAAAATGTTTCTATGAGTTGATGCGGTTTCATTCTCATACGTGAGGAAGTCATTAGTGGATCACATTCCCAAACATCAAAGGAGATTGAATCAGTTCATCTGGATACAATGTTTATTGACAGAGAAATCTCTCAATAAACATTGTATCCAGATGAACTGATTCAACCTTCTCTGATTTTGCCACCTGGATTATCATTGGGCACGCATCAAGACACATTCCCAAACAGTTTTCGGGGCTAAGCTCTTTTTTTAAGTCAAAACCTTCACATCACCTTCGGGCCGAGTGGTCGGGTTAGACAGTGTGGTGACGCATTTAGAATCGCGGCACTGACTGAGAGCATTTAACGGCAACACTTAGCCATAATGAAATGAGTCAAAATAGAAAAGTGGACACGGGTGTGCAGGAACTTCAGCACAACGTCACCACAGAAGCACGATATGTCATGAAGCAGAAGTCAACTCAGTTTTATTTGTGTAGCCCAATATCACAAATTTGCCTCGTGGGGTTTTAAAGCAACACAACATCCTGTCCTTAGACCCTCGCATCAGATAAGGAACAACTCGCTAAAAAACAAAACAAAACCCTTTAACGGGGAGAAACTCCAGGGAGAGCAACAGAGGAGGGATCTCTCTCTCCTGAGACGGACAACGCGCAATGGAAAATGAAGTAAACGTTACAATGTACAGTAAAGCATCGGTGAAGCCTCTCCACACGCGGCATGAAGATACGTTCACGTTATTTACTGTACACCGGGTTACGGCATCTAACATTATGTCTCACACTCTCAGCACGATGAACCGGGCCTGCAAAACAAAGCCGGGTTTACTTCCGTGGAATCGCACAGAAACGAGAGACCAGCAGAACCGGGGGGGGGGGGGCTGATCAAAACCTTTCCCGTAAATGAAAAGAAAGTTGGGCAACAGTGACAGAGCAGCTGCATTTTAAACCATGTGTTCAGGGTTTCTTTAGAATACGGCAGGTTTATTTACGGGCCTCCCTGAGATAAATCCAACCGTCCTTGTCACATGAAAGAAAGGCGTAAATGTGACGCTGTGATATTTTCATTTGTTAAACAAAAAGTAGGGGAGTAAAAAGGAAGAAAAAAAAAAGTGCAACCGTCCCATTTAAGCCGTCTGTGAAAGCATCATTTGATTTGTGTTGCCGTGGAAAAGAAGCTCTGGGATGCCAGCCGCCCCGCTTCCCTCCGCGGCCTTGGCCGTGACTGGCCAGGATATCGTGCAGACGGCAGAAGTGTTCAATAGTTGGGGTTATTTATACCATTTGGCTGCGCGTATCTGAGGAATCGGGGGGGAATTCTGGCTCGTCAGCGTGAGTAATGGTATCTGGGAACGGGGGGCCCCCGCCGGAAAGGTTTTGACGGTGTGAGTGGGTTCGCGCCGTAATCGCTCGGACAACGTGAATCGGGGAAAGGGACGTAAATTCCCGTGTTGTTTTTGGGCCTTGTTGTGGATGTGCAACTCTCGTCACGTCGGCGCCGTGAGTCGGCGCCGTGAGCCGTGCCACATTAGAGGTACGCACAGCAGATGCGCTGCTGAAGGGCTGCCCGCGACACACGCATTTACAGCATCCGCGGTGGAAAGTTTTATTCTTAGGACGGGGCTTTTTTCTTTTTTTCCCCTTCTCTCTCTCTCTCTCTAGTCCCTCCGACAGCGGATGTACAGTGACTACAAACAATAGTGAAAGCCTTGAGGGCATCTTCAGAAATACCACACACACACACACGCACACGCACACACACAATCACTGGGTTGACACTTCTTCTGGTTCCAGCTGCTATTTCTATCTGTCTGCTGTCTGTGAGGTCACAGGCTTTGATGCAATAACCGGGTTGTGGTGTGCTGATTTAAAAACCATACATCATGGAATGTGTGTGTGTTTGTGTTTGTGTGTGTGTGTGTGTGTGTGTGGGTCTAGCCTTGGAGCCTTGGTTTCTGAGTGTGTGTGTGTGTGTGTGTAGGAGCCCGGACGTCCTGACTTCCGATGTCGGATTCTGCTGAAGACTTAAGTGTTGACTGTCTTCATGCTTGCTCAACAATCCAGGTAAGGAAATGACAGGAAGTTGAACCGGTTCACCCGGACGCAACGTTCGGCGGGAGAAACGTTTCATCAGTCATCTGAGTGACCTCTCCAGTCTCATCTGACAGCACGTACCCCCCCCCCCAAAAAAATAAATTTTTTAAATACAGTGGTATCTACCAACAGGGGGATCGCTGGTTCGAATCCCCACGTTACCTCCGGCTTGATCGGGCGTCCCTACAGACACAGTTGGCCGTGTCTGCGGGGGTGGGAGGCCGGACGTGGTTGTGTGTCCTGGTCGCTGCTCTAGCGCCTCCTCTGGTAGGGGGTAGCGTGATCCTCCCATGCGTTACACCCCCCCTGGTGAAACTCCTCACCGTCAGGTGAAAAGAAGCGGCTGGCGACTCCACATGTATGGGAGGAGGCATGTGGTAGTCTGCAGCCCCCCCCCCCCGGCTCTGAGGAGGGGGTGGAGCAGCGACCGGGACAGCTCGGGAGAGTGGGGTAATTGGCCGGATACAACTGGGGAGAAAAAGGGGGTGAAAAAAATACAGTGGCATTACAACGCAAACCAACGATTGGCTTCATGTGCAAACTGCCGCGACCATTAACCATTAACCATTAACTATTAACCATTAGCCATTAACGGTTAACCATTAACCATTAACTAGAGCTAGTGGCCATGAACACTACTGACAGATGACTGGGGAGGAGTTGCAATCACAGCACGGTAAGATGGAGACAGATGCACTCTTAGTCCCCCCCCCCCCCCCGGGGTAGTGTTTAATTCATAGTTTATATTGTTTAATTTACATTAACATTGTGCATGTGTGTGTGTGTGTGTTAGTAGGCATCAAACAACCAATGACTGAGACATTATGACAGGGAGCATCGTCATGGAGCCGTCCTAAGAGATTTATTTTCCGGATGACTGGCTGCAAACCACACCCTTTACCTTTATAAAAAAAATATCCCAAGTCCCAAGATAGTCCACATCTCACTTAACGACAATTCATTTAGACTAATTAGTTTTCTGTGTGTGCATGTGTGTATGCATGTGTGTACACTTTTATTGACATGGTTAGCCTCCCTACATCTGAGAGAACTGTTTGCTCGTTTTAGACCGCGAACATGTAGGAAATTATATGATTTTGAACATTAAACAAAACTACCCAGGTCAAAAAGTAGTATACTGCACTGTATTAGAGATATAATCTATGTATACTAAAGTTAGCACAAGTACACTTTTGCTTTTTGTGCTTAGGGTTAGCTGTACTCAAGGAGTAGTTGAGTACACTTTAGTATACTTGAAGGGGACAAAAAAGAAAGTACGAAGAAGATGAAAGTGTACTTCGTACATTCTTTAAAAGGTATAATGTAAGTATGGTATGTTTTCACCTGGGTAGGTAGTGTTACATATTGATAAGCTCCAAGTTTCCTGTTGGTCAAAGATGGGTTCTGTCTGTTTCAACTGAAACAAGTTCATTTTGAATCATGTCGTTCTGTGTTGTGGTCCTGTTACTTCTTCTCTCTGTTACATGAAGCTATAGACACACAGACACACAGACAGGCAGGCAGACAGACAGACAGACACACAGACACACAGACAGACACACAGATACACAGACAGATAGATAGATAGATAGATAGATAGATAGATAGATAGATAGATAGATAGATAGATAGATAGATAGACAGACAGGCAGACAGACAGACAGATCCTGGTACATCTTCTCTCTGTAATATGAAGCTATAGACAGACAGACAGACAGACAGACAGACAGACAGATCCTGGTACATCTTCTCTCTGTAATATGAAGCTACAGACAGACAGACAGATAGATACGTAGATAGATAGACAGACAGACAGACAGACAGATCCTGTTACATCTCTCTGTAATATGAAGGTACAGACAGACAGACAGACAGATAGATACATAGATAGATAGACAGACAGACAGACAGATCCTGTTACATCTTCTCTGTTATATGAAGGGATAGATAGATAGATAGATAGATAGATAGATAGATAGATAGATAGATAGATAGATAGATAGATAGATAAACAGACAGACAGACAGATAGATAGGTATGTGATTTTGTAAAGCGTGTAGCACATTGCATTTGAATGTGGGGGATGTGCTATATTAATACAGTTTGATTGATTGAACAGTTTGATTTCTCCATATCATCTTTAATAAGAACGTTTTGGTGGTAACTTTGGTGAAAATCTTCAGGTCGAGACGTGCATTAATTGCAATGCTTCAGCGATTAACAAATATACCAAGGCTCACCATTATACAAGCTACATACTGTGCAGAACCCATACCCCAGACTGAAAACAAATAAAGTTTTTTCCCTCTCTGACTATTGGAGAAACCAGATACCTGAAGGAGAATTTCCCAGTAGTGGGCCAATGCCAACAGCAACTGAGTCAAAGGTGCGTTCAGGGGTGTTCATGTGGGCCTGGTATTTAAAACCTGCAGCAGCATGCCCTCAGCGTCACAGGGTCACACCTCGGCTGAAACTCGTGCAGGCTGGATAGATGCTCTGGAATATTTACAAAGACCCTAACACGGGAAAACTTGCAACAGTTTGAAGGACTTTTACAGCAATGCCGACATGCCCAAACTTTTGTTTTCAAAGATTTGCCGCTACGAGTTTAAGGATCTGATTGATAATGTGAATCAACGCAGAAGGTGAGCCCACTCCCAGGACAATATCTGAATAGTTTTAGCACTGTGATACTAGTCAAAACAGCCATAGGGACAATCAAATTTAAATGCTGTTTAAATTTGGTGGACTTGCAACGCTGAAACAACTTGGTCTCGGGCCTGTTATTAAGTAGTATTCACAATTTCAATGGTGTTTAAAGTCAGATCTGATTTAGTGAATCGGCTCAGGTTCTGCGATTCTTTATTTTCACGGTCATTTCCTGCGGTGGATAGGCGACTAGCTTTCACCTTGTTTTCTTCTGCAGGATTGATATTGTTCTGAGCCGGAGGCAAGGTGAGAAGAACGTCAGGTTAAACTTGGTGCAGAGGACAAAGAATGACATTCATCCCTCGAAGCTCAGGTACGCCGCAGCGCTGACTGGGATATTGATGAATTGCACCACGAAATTATTCAGTGTGTAAATCAATTATTGTTATTTTTTTCTTCTGTATTTATTTCAGTTCGGAAGATGACAAACTCCGGCCCTCTCTCGAACATCTGTTAAGAGACAAAAGTAGGAACCACCGCTCACTTTGTCACAGATGACAACTCATATACGGTTATAGAATTATATTGCAATGATGGTTATTGATTTGTGGTCTCACTCAGTGTCTCCGTGGAACATGTGAAATCTTGCCGGGATCGTTCATGATAGCCAACCAGAAATAGTTGGCATGTGATTGTTATCTAAAACGTTCAATTCTACTGTTTGTGAATGTGCACAAATGTCAGATTTGAATGACTAATGCTTCTCCGCTCTGACTTCAAATTCTTGCCCCATATGCAGGGTGCTTAGCAGCATTTCGTTCCTTCCTGCGGTCGGAGTTCAGCGAAGAAAATGTCGAGTTCTGGCTGGCGTGTGAGGACTTCAAGCGGATCGCCTCACCTGGCGATCTGTGTTTGAAAGCTGAGGAGATCTACCAGGAGTTCCTCCACCCTACGGCACTCCGGGAGGTCGGTATACATTTGGGAATTAGAAAACCGGAAAAAAAAGGAGCAACCCGCTCTTCTTCACACACAGAATGTCTGAGTACAACGTATTCGCGGCTGCCAAAACTCATGGTCTACCAGCGTTCTGTCACATGAATGCGAAGCATGTCACGTTAGATATGATTAGATATGGTTCAGCTCATGAAGGTGTCTGGCCTGGTTAAGGTCAGGGTAAGGGCCGTTTCACGTGACAAGTGTCAGAGGCGTTATCTCAGTATCTCACCACAGAGTGCTGCACACAATGAGCGGTGTGGTAATACAATCTAGTAGTTACATAATCATGGACGTGCAGGAATGGAAGTATAGAAGGAGAGAGTGGTGAAAATAAAGGAAAACGTGAAAAAATACAACTTGGCGCTAATCTACTCTCTTTTTTCTGCCACCGATGCCCTATTTAGTTCTGTCGCCCACATATCATTCAAATATACCACAGTTCACTTGCAGTTACACTACTGCACTGTAAGCTACAGCAGGGTCAGACTTCGGCAACGTTGAACTTTTAGTGGAGCTCTGCAATGCCAGATTTGGGCGGTGAACTCCACCGAGGTCCCGCATCGCGGTGAGCTGAGCATCAGTGCTCTCTTCATTGGAAAGCAATGGTTCCATCTGCGCTATGCCATATTGCCGCCACTTGTCATGTGAAACGCCGTATCTGGAAGGCCACAAGCGACGGAATCCGTGTTGAAAATCAGGGCTTACAGAGGATCTGAGCAGATGTCCTCAATTATATCCTCATTCAGCAATACATTGCCAAGCCATGTATTTTGGGACTTGAAAAAACATTGTATATGAATAGCGTGTTTGTGAAACTGGACTGGAAAAGAGATGACAGTCTCGAAAACCTTTTTATATTTTACATTAGTAGTGTCATCTGTTCAACCTTCAGCATCGTGAAAGAAAATATTTGTTCGGGTAAAGTTGACTGGGCCCACTTGTGCGTTATACACCATATTCAACAATGTGCCGCTTCACACCTCTGGAGCAGTGTGTGGTTGACCTCCTCGCTCAAGGTCATGTCAGCAGGAGATGACAGACATTTTCATGGGTGGATTTAAGATTTAAAACCAACAAACCTCTGTTCACAAGCCCAGATATGTACCCATGTTTACCTGGTAATTGTTAGTTGATGAAAATAATGATCATGGGTGGCATGGTGTTGCTAAACGTGTTGCTAACCATGTTGCTAACCACTGCAAGAGGCAGAGGTTAGCAACAGTGCTAACCACTGTTGCCTCTTGCTCTGTGGTTAGCGCTGTTGCCGCAGAGCAAGAAAGTCCTGGGTTCGAACCCCAGGCTGTCCCAGGTCCTTGCTGTGTGGACTTTGCACGTTCTCTGTGTGTCTGTGTGGGTTTCCTCCGGGTACTCCGGTTTCCTCCCACCATCAAAAAGACATGCGTGTTAGGGTTAATACTCCTGTCTGTGCCCCTGAGCAAGGCAATGGAAAGAAGAACTGGAGTTGGTCCCCCGGGTGCTGCAGCTGCCCACTGCTCCAGTACAATAGGATGGGTTACATGCAGAGGACTAATTTCGTTGTGACCGTACAATGACAAAATAAAGTGGCTTTCTTTCTTTCCTTTTTTATTTATGTTGCACTCCTGTTATCAGGATTTACAAAGTGCATTGCAAGCCACAAACATAGCGAAGACAAAATAGATGAAATGTCGTAGAATAATGTACAGTACAATACATGAGACAAGAGTAAGATATTATGGGTCGAATAACAAAATAGACACGAAGAGAGACAGATGAGTAAAATGAAGTGTAATACTATCTTTAAAACTAGATGAATATATGTACTTGCTCAATATGCCGCCCGGCATTAGCATTTTAAAAGTTGGTACCGAGTTCGACAGACTGACTTCCAAAAGTAGGCCATTGCACAAACTTGATGCCGCCCTTTGATTTTATTTTTTATTCTTTGGAACAAACTTAAAGATCCAGTCCAAAGAAAGTTATACTTTGCAATTTCGTCATTTTTACATGAAGGTTTTAAATTTAAAGTCAACAGCTGTTAATAATATTAAAAATAACGTTAAACATGTTAACTGCTGTTGTTGTGAAAATATGACCGCAGCCCCTTGAGAAACTAGTTGTCAGCATATTTAAACTGGTTCAGAAAACCAGTCAGGTTATACATTACATAAACTAATACCCTGATTTGATGACAATGAATTTTCAGGGTGTCAGCTGGTCAGTTTTCAAAAGGTCACCCAGCAGCAATATATGCATGCTAGCAAGCTAGCTAGCAAGCAAGCTAGCTTTCAATAAAGAGTCTCAGGGCCGCACCCCATCTACCGCCTGAGAGTTGGCTCTGTTCATACAGGGTGTGTTAAAACAGTTATGACAAATCAAACAACACCTCTGACACTGAACAGATAACTCACCACAAGTGTGTGTGTGTGTGTGTGTGTGTGTGTGTGTGTGTGTGTGTGTGTGTGTGTGTGTGTGTGTGTGTGTGTGTGTGAAGGTGTGTGTGTGAAGGTGTGTGTGTGAAGGTGTAGAGAAGCCTTTTGTCCGGTTTTATGAAGTTTATTTATTTTGCATGTTCAGAAATTCTTTTTTTTTCTTTTTGTCGCTGATAAGGGGAGGAGGAAGCAGGGGCCCACGGCTCCCATCCCTAACCAGGAAGTCCCCTTAGACAAGTATTACTTCACACTAGCAGATAACATGACAAGAACGGAAGATGCAGGGTTCCTGGGTGCGAAGGAACACCCAAAGTGATGTGCAAGAAGTGTAATGTACACCTCTGTTTCACAGCACAGAACTGCTTTTAGAAGTGGATCAGGAAGGCTCCAGCAAGGCTGGATCGTTGCAGCGGGTCGTTGGGGAGCGCAGCCGGAAAAGACACTCGGTGTGCAGCTACAAGCAGAGCTCGAGCGGTCTGGAGCCTCAGAACAGATGTTCAGTAGTGCGAGGTCGCCTTTCAGTGTGTGTCCCCTAACAATTGTAGTATGCCCCGGTGATGGAGGGGCAAAGACACCATCGTCCAAAAAAAAAGTTTTATCAATAAAATGTCACAAAATGGACCAAGAAATTATGTAGAATGATTTCTATCATGGTCCAAACATGTGTGCATTAGAGGGTTAAGAAAAATTCGGGCCAGTATTCCCTGTTGGCATTTCATAGTGTTTAATTTACATTAACTTTGTGTGTGTGTGTGTGTTTGTGCATGCGTAAGTACCAAGATGCACCAAGGCTCCTACCATGCCTCCCTGTGGGCAGCCCACAGTAACTTGGGTTTCGCGACCCCTGGCTAAATCAGTAGTAGGGGCTGTCGGTGCTGCAGTGGTCTCTAGAGGTGTTTTCACCAACCACTGCCCCACTGCCACGTGGGTAAACCTTGGGAGGGACGATGGCTAGGGTAGTAATCCCTGAGCTCAAATCTGCAGCCGGGGATAGACACAGGCGGAGTCCAGCAGAACGGACCACCGGCGGTCCCTTGCAGCTCCAGCCAGACATAGGCCGTCATGAGCTCCTCATGCCACTGGAAGTCTGTCTGGCGGAGCAAAAGTGGTGGGAGTAAGGACTGTGCACCCACACTCTCACCCTAATCCTTTTCTTGTGCAAGCCCCTTGCTTCCTCCCTGTGGTGTTATGGAATGGTGGCAGTTACAGGCCAAGGATGTGGCTGGGAGTGCCTAGCCAAACCATGTACACAGGTGGCAACAGAGTGATGGCGGTTGAGATTGCGAGATGGAGCAACGTGTCCCCTCGGTCGGCAGCTTGCGTTGCATCTGAGCAGCACCATACTGCTGACTCCCCACGGGGAATGACCTGGTAAAGGTGGTCCAAAATTGTCTGCTCCTTCAACTCCGGACGGTAAGCCGCAACCATCAAAGCACCCCTCTCTGTGGTCCAAGAACCTTCTGGGCTCCCCTTACCCCACCTGTGGACTAGTGGCTCACGCATTGGCCTCCGTAGCCAATGTATTGGCTAACTGTGTCACGTGACTTGAATCGAATTTTCCCACACCAACGCTGCTCCCTTCATGAAGTTAATATTAAACCGCCACTTCGTTCTTTGGTTATCTAGTTAGTTTTTAGTGAAAAAATAACAGATTTTTTTCAGGTCAATGCCAACAAAAGTTGGTAAGGGGACTGCCGTGAGGAAGTTTTTTTGGTAAAAGTAGATGTTTGGGGGATTGCCAGGGACTTCATCCAGCAAGACAGAGACAGTTCTTCCGCAATATTTAAAGGGCAGTGGTGGGTTTGACGTTTCTTTTTAAATTCTATATGATAGGATTTATTCTTTAGTGCAGGGGTGTCAAACTCCAGGCCTCGAGGGCCGCAGTGTCTGCAGGTATTTATTGCAACCATGCAGTACACCACCTGATTAAACTAGTTCCTTTCCCTCCTTGATCCAGGAGGTGAGCTAATTAGTTAAATCAGGTGGTGTAGTGCACGGTTGCAACAAATACTTGCAGACACTGCAGCCCTCGAGGCCTGGAGTTTGACACCCCTGCTTTATTGTCTTAATTATGTGTTAGCTGTAATATCGTAATGATCATAAAAGTGGCTGCAGAAGTCAAGTCGGTTCAAAGTCGGGGAGCGAGGGGGTGGGGGTGGTGGCTTTGTGTGTGCGTGGGGGGGGGGGGCTGATGGGCCCCACCAACTCGAAATGTGTTCTGCAGTCCATGCACAGTTCAGCTGTATACTAGGTTTTGACCTCGTCTTATAATTTCTTTATTCTCTCTTATCTGCTGAGGTGGCTGGTTCCTACTGGCCACATGGTGTGAACAAGAAACTGTGCCGCAGAACAAACTAAGAAAAGGAACAGGGTTGAAAATCCACTCCCGTGTCACCCTCAGTAATCTGTACAGCTAATAAGAGTGTGTTTTATGTGTTTCATCCCTCCAGATTAATGTTGACCACCATGTAAGAGAGAAGATAAAGAAGTCCTTGGTGAAGCCAAGTAGCTCCTGCTTTGATGAAGCCCAGAGACATGTTTACCAGCTCATGGAAAGAGACTCCTGTCCCAGGTTCCTCCACTCCGACAACTATTTGAGTCTGACACGCAAAACCAGGAGCATGTGGCACATGTAGCCATGACATGATGACTGAGTCCACTAAAATATATTTGTATAACAACCTGCTGGTAGATGGTTGCTTGTACTTCCTCAAAATTTTCCTTTTTTTCTTTTGTGGTACTAACCAAACATTTGCATATGTCAAAAGTCCAATACCCGAAAGTGATAGACTGCATTCATAACAGACTTTAGGCCCAAGACAAATCCTCAATTTCACCATTTCATCTTGTTATAATAGGATCTCAGTGGGGTATAAAGTGGGCACATTCGGGTATTAGACTTTAACAGCCTGCATCAGGACCATGATCACTTTTTGGCAAGTCTTGTGCTTCAGAAAGTTGCTGAATAAGCAAAATGTGTTGTACTGTGTAAGAGGTAAAGCCCAGGGTTTTACTTGACTTTTCCCCACGCCAAGTATAGATGATGACCAGATCTGGCCGTACATAGCTTTGCTATTGTTGTTCTGCTTAAAAGCGTTATTTTATTTCTGTTGTTGATGTTTATCATCACAGTGAAACACTGAGAACGCTGAGACTGAGAAAATTTGTTCTTCCCCTCCAACGGAAAAAAAAAAATTCCTTCATGTGTTTTTTTTTTGTGGGTTCGGGGGTGGGGGGTATTTGTAAATGTGATAAAATGGTAAAGAGTACATTGGAGCAGTGATTAATGAATGTGATAGTCATGCTGAAGAATTGAGAAGTCATGTGGAAAAGTAAAGTCACTTGGTGAACTGGGCTGTGTTACTTGGATGGTTGTGGATGAGGGTAGACGTGGTTGATAGACTGGAGTTTTCCGGTAAGGTGCAGTATGTCCGCAAGTGGCGTTCAGAGGGATAAGAGATGTGACCCCCCCCCCCCCCCCGCCTGCATGTTTCGTAGCCATCACTGTCAAAATTAAAAGTACTGTGGGAACGTTTTCCATCTCTCTTTCTTCACAACTTTACAACACATGCATCACAGTACACACACTGTTGTTGTTACGACTTCCACTGGAGTTGTCTTGATGCACGCTCAATAATCCAGGTAAGGAAATCAGTTCATCTGTGCACAATGTTTGCTTATTTATTTATTTAGTTGGTTATTTAGTTAGTCAGTTAGTTGTTTGTTTGTTTGTTTGTTTGTTTGTTTATTTTTTTCTCATTTCCCCCCCTAGTCGTACTTGGCCAATTACCCTATTTTCTGAGCAGTCCCGGTCCCTGCTCCACCCCCTCTGCCGATCCGGGGAGGGCTGCAGACTACCACATGCCTCCTCCGATACATGAGGGGTCGCCAGCCGCTTCTTTTCACCTGACAAGTGAGGAGTTTCGCCAGGGGGACGTAGCGCGTGGGAGGATCACGCTATTCCCTCCTCCAGCCCGCACAGGCGCCCCGACTGCCCAGGAGAGGCGCTAGTGCAGCGACCAGGACACATACCCACATCCGGCTTCCCAACCGCAGACACGGCCAGTTGTGTCTGTAGGGACGCCCTGACCAAGGTGGAGGTAACACAGGGATTTGAATCGCCGATCCCCATGTTTTCCTCATCCGGGTCTGCACGGAAAGGGGTGTGTGGCACGCTCGATGGTGTTTTAAGGCCCCAACGTACTCTTCAAGGCAGCGCTGCATGGAAGGCACTCCCCGCCCCCTACAGTTTCAGCCAATCACAGCACTGGCGCTAACCCTAACCCTAACCCTAACCAGTGCTGTGATTGGAGGAAACTGTTGGGGGCGGGGAGTGCTGCCTGGAAGAGTACGTTGGGGCCTTAAAACACCATCGAAGGTGTGGCACATTGGCACCTATCATATCTTTATCTATCGGATAATGCATGTGACGGAAAAGCCCTCTGGGACTGAATTGCGATTTAAGGCTGTATAAAATGTGCCCTGACTTGGACCTGACTTGACAGCTTTAGGCTTTCACAACTACTTTATTCCCAACTGGATAAATTATCACTGAGATATACGTCTGTGGTGGGCAATACGTCAAAACGGTGTGCTTATATTTATACTTTCCTGTGGAGGACAGGCATTAGTCAAAGGTTTCCACGGTCTGACCACGCAGGGCGTCTGCTCAGTGTGATGGATGTAAGTACTCCACTAATTAGGTGGGGGAGATGAGTCCCCCGAGCCAGTGAGAAGGGTCACAACGTAGGGGAAAAAAAAAAAAAACGACGGCTGCCACCCATGACTCGATTCTGTAAATGGCCTTATTCCTGAAATTGTTCCTTAAAAAGGCATACCGAGGAAGCTAAGAATATCTCCGTGGTCTGACCTAGAACACTGGCTGGTGGATTGGAGTCATCAGACAACCTGATGCGTGACAAATCAGACTGAATGTGGGCTCTTGTCCGGAGAATAATCTCATCACCCACACACAGATATTTTAGTGAAATACAATTAGATATGCCCTGCTAAAGTATTACTTTGATAAAAGTCCCTCCTGTATTTTGCTACTCACGTAAAAGACATTACGTAGAAAAAGTGGATGATGGGGGGATAACCACTCCAACACCCATAAGCGGCATCATAAACAAGAAGAAGAAAAAAAAAACAGTAGGTTCCCCTCATATATCACCTCACCCGACCCTAAACGTATGAGCGTGCAGTTAAACGGGCTGATGGTCAACCCATTTCTTAGTAAACTTGTTCCATACTTCTGTGAAGACTTCCTTTTATCAAACTAGTACATGTGATGGCGCAAAAACAGTGAGATTTTATCTTTGAAAGATGTTTAAAAGTATCTATAGAATGGAAATGGTTGCAGAGGAGCAGCTCACATTGGTACCCCAGTACGGTACTTGTGTTTACTTACTTTGTTCTTAGGTACTCTCAACCCGAGGCCATGGACAAACAGTGCAAAGTTGATATCTAGCCTTACCCTTCACTTCAAACACAGGGTCAAATTTAGATGTGCCCACGGTAAATGCTAATTACCATTTAAATCAAATTTCCATGGAGAACAGATCAAAGACATGTTGATGTCAACTTTTGGAAAAATATGAAAACCGCCCAAACCTCTTGTCTTGACGCATGCTCAATAATAAGCCAGGTGAGAAAATCAAAGAAGGTTGAATGAGTTCATCTGGACACAACGTTAATTGCTGTATCCAGTTCAACTGGATAACGTTGTATCCAGTTCATCTGGATAGAATGTTAAACGTTGTGTCCAGATGAACTGATTCAACCTTCTTTGATGCTCAAACCTCTTCCGTTGACAACGTCTAGCGCCGCAGGATGTAAGACAAAAACTCAGCCTATTGTTATTATTGTTATGCTATTATTACATTCCGCACAAAGTGTCTTAAATGGAAAGCTATCCGAGGGTGATACGAGGTTTTGGACTCGAGCAGAACCTATGGGGCCGACATCTGTTCTCCGACTTTCATGCGCACACATCAACGCGGGTTAGGCACAGGCCTCCCAGAGGGGTTTATTTGAAGAGTAACTCCAGAATTTACTCTGGTAAATGTACTTCTGTTACCGCCGAGTACCACTCACGGTACCACTGGGGAGTTATTTTGATGACGAACGTCACTGTGGATCTGCCGGGTGCAACGGCAATGTTCCCGATAGCTGACAGAGGTCACACCTCTTCTGCATCGCATGGCCGGCTTTTCCTCGCACACAATCTGTGGCTGTTTTCTCGTGGCCCAACACAGTTGCCACGGCAACAAACGGGAAGTGAGTAATGTATGGTGCATTACTCCTTGTGGCACGGTGTTACTCAAGAGTCATACATGAGGAACTTTGTTCATACGCTTTGTCCATGCTTGTTAACGTCTCCCTGAAGCTCCCGGGCCGTCTCGGCCTTTAGATAAAACCTAACCCAGAGAAACAGTTTTTTGAAAGCGAGAGTGAGGATCCTCATGTTTAAGTCCTGTTTGCTCACCGCCACGGTTCACTGCTTACACCCGTCTTTGGGCAAAACTTGGGAGAGCTGCATCAGTGCAGCCAAGCAAAAGGGCAGCGGCGGGGCAGCCCGGGCCACCAAGTGGTATGTGGTGTTAAAAGAGCTGACCATTTTCAGATACTAAAAGTGCTCCTGTAGAGAATCTTAAATTACCACCTAAATCTCCCCCCTTGCAGACCCCCCCCCCGTCCCACCGGTAAGGAAAGTATGATTGTTAAGGGGTGTGTACAGCCCATACTGGGTACAGCGGCAAAAAAAAAGAAAAAAGAAGCTGAAAAGTTGGTACTTTCTCTAGCACACACGAGGTCCATAGATGATCAGGTCAAGACAGCGACACCGAGACTACCGCGTTTCCTCGATGAAAGTAAAACCTGTACCGAAACCAGGATTTATCTCTCTCGCACCAACGCTGTAATCTCGTGGCGGCTTAGGAGTTGCCGAGCTTACTTCTGCAAACATTTCCAGGGACATCTGCAATTGGCCGACCCTGGTCAGGCAGTAGTAAGAAAGGGTTTTTAAATGAAGACTAAAAAAAAAAAATGATTAAAGTGTTATCAAAAACGCACAGATATAAGTTCTCATGAATTAGAACGGATGCTTGATTCTCTCTATCTCTTCCTCTTGCTTCCACACACACACACACATGGACACACACACACACACATGCACACACAGGCTTTGCATCTATTATATAACTGTGTGTGGGAGGTGTTGGTCAATAAAGTAATAGTTTCGCAGCTGAAACAAGGGAATGGTCACAATGTGATAAATCCTGACAATCTTGCTCATTTCCTGCAGCCACGCTGAGCTGTTGCAATCCATTTGCCGCTTCCCCTTTCTCAAAGAGCTGCAGTGTCACGTCAGAGAGGATTCGCACACAACTGGCGGGAAGGAAAAACCCGAGCGTCTCTCTCTCTCTCTCTCTCTCTCCGACTGTAGGAGGCAAGCTCTCGGTTCGGGTCCGAGAGCTCCGGCATCACGGCCGCCGTGTGTCAACAGGGTGCCCGTGCACGGCTGAGCAGAGGTCACAATTTGCCTATGACGGTCACCGTTACTGTCATTTGCATCTGTGCGTCCCGGCACTAAAAATAATTTTAACACAGCAGGCTTTCAGCCGGGCAGAGCTCACCAGCGCTGCAGACAGACAAAAGAAGGAAGGGAGGTAAGGAGCCCGGAAAGAGGGGGGGGGGGGGGGAAAGAAAACAAACAAAGAAAGAAAGGAGGGATATGGCAGACGTAGTGGGGTAAATACGCTTTGCATGGTCCTTCCTAACAAAGAGGCAGCTGAAGAGGAAAGAGAAGGAGGGGTGGAAGAGGAGGAGGTGGAGGAGGAGGGGTCCCTTCCTTTCTCAGCTCTCTCTCTCTCTCTCTCTCTCTCTCTCTCTCTCTCTCTCTCTCTCTCTCTCTCTCTCTCTCTCTCTGGGTTGATGTATTCCAGCAGCCCTGAGCAGCAGAAGACCTGCGTATATAAAAAGGCCCGTGGTGGAGGGGAACCTCCTGAGTGTCTCTCAGCCACAGCATGTCCAGGACGGGCAGCCGGAGCGCCGTGGACTTAACAAAACCATGCCCAGCCTAACCGTGGAGCCGCCCAACACACAGCAGCGCTCCATCATGGACAGAGATGACAGGAAGAGAAACAGGAACATGTGAGTCAAAGTTTCATCGTTAACGGTCTTTAAACAATTAAACAAACTTTAAACAATTGAGCGAACTGATCTTAGTTGACATCTCAGCAAGCCTTTTAGACCAGTGAAAGGTGAAAACGCCACAGGGGCGCTCATGCAGAATGCATCATTTCAGTGGATACTGTATGTACTGTAAATAGAGTGACTACATGTGGATGCTTCATGGTAATATCTTCTGAAAATAGGGCGAAGGCGACGTTATCTGGCGCTCCGTAGCCGCCACACGCCCTCTTTTCTAATTACTTAATACCCGACATACTTCACTTGAAACTAAATATACAGCAGTAAATCCAGGACGGATGTATTAATATAATTCTTATCTCTGCACAGTGGAAAGAACTTCATGTGCCGACTCCAGTGCATGTTCTCCCACTCCTCGAGCTCGGAGAGGTAAATAGAGACTTATTGAGTGTTTTGCATACATTTCAGTGTTGGAAAAAGCCAGCCTGCTCCAATCATTTCCATCTATGGCATTTTGAGAGGATTCAAATGAACTTGGGACACCATGTTTGCTTTGGCGCAGCACACGCATGCCCAAATTTTGACCCTCTTTCTTTTTCTTTTTTTTCTGAGGATAGTTCAAGAATTTGCTAACAACATCTGCAAGAGCTTCGTGATTAAAAACCGTTCTTGCATCGCCGCATCACACTGCTCGCTGGTTTCTGTTTTACCCGAATTTGATGTGGGTTGAGTAATCCGCGTTGCATTCTCTCCCAGCAGGCTAAGTTTAGAAGACACCCAACAATGGTCACAGTCACTGGAGAGGCTACTGGAGTCTAAATGTAGGTACCTCATCCTCAGGGAGGACGATACTAGGAGAAAAAAAAACACTAATGGTGCTTTTGAAGAATAACCAAACGGAGCTTCTTGTGGGGTTTACCGGTGTTATCTTTCACGCTTTGCACAGATGGCCTGGCCACCTTCCGCACTTTTCTGAAATCTGAGTTCAGCGATGAGAACATAGAGTTTTGGCTAACCTGTGAGGACTACAAGAAAATAAAGTCGTCCTTCCGGATGTCGTCGAGGGCCAAGAAGATATACGAGCAGTTCATCAAGGCGGAATCTCCCAAAGAGGTATTCTGAATAGGGATGAAAACAGCTACCTTCCCAAAATACGCTCTCTCTCCAACACATGCACCCAGATGCACACTCCTCCTTTCTTTTCTCCTCAGTCTCGCTTGACATGAACACACACACACACACTAACACATATAGTATACACACACACACAAACACACGTGTGTGCACTGTTTTCTCAGATGGTACAGTAACATTTCCATGGAGGACTGCTGAAAAGCTAGTCTAATGTAGACTTAGTGTGGAGAAAAACCCATTTACCCAAACATCTGTGTGGCCTAACAACACGGCTCCAGACTCCGGCACCCATCCTGTTATCTATCGTGTCATTCCAGATCAACATCGACTACCACACCAGAGAGCAGATCAAGAGGAACGTCAAAACGCCCACTCTGCACTCCTTCGACGACGCCCAGAAGATAGTCTACGGGCTGATGGAGAGAGACTCGTACCCGCGGTTCCTCCGCTCGGACATTTACAGGACCCTCCTAGAAAACCTCGCCGCCGACGCCACGAAAGGATGAAAACACAACCGGGGATGGACGGACGGACTGTAGGAAAACACACACGCACGAAAAAATCCTAACTGGAACGTTTGGGCTCCTCCATCGCGGAGGAGCGCACACCGAGGGCCCCGGGACAGGATGGGAACGTTTGGCCTGCCTGGCACACAAACAGACACGGAGATTCCTCCCCTCCGGCTTACCCCGCAGACACAGTACCAGACCGTGCCACGGGGCCCGCGAGGGCAGGACCTCCACACTGAGCACTGTGCACCTGAGGACAAGAAGAGGAGTAGAAGAGAAAACAAAACAACAACCACATCAATTACGATATTGACTCAAGCGTGAGTGTTTGAATAAGGGCGATAAAGTTTGTGTACGTAGAGGAAGCGGATGTCTTCGACACTGAATGAATGAATCACCGGGTTGGCTGGCGCCTGTCTTCAGACGATGGAGCTATGTCAGCAAACCATATAGCCGCCCCCCCCCCCCGCCCCGCCCCCCCCCCCCGTCCTTCTTTCTGCCAGTGTTTCCTGTGAAGATAAAGATAGAGGATGTAAAAATGCAACGCTTACACTGTATCAGTGTGTGTGTGTGTGTGTGTGTGTGTGTGTGTGTGTGTGTGTGTGTGTGTGTGTGTGTGTGTGTATGCAAAAAGAGACAGGAGAGAAAAAGATGGACATGCACGACGGGGAGAATAATTCAAATCGAGATGTTTTCTTCAGCTGCCACCGTCACGGCATGAACAACCCTGACAGGAGTGTTTATCTGTTAAATCTTGTCCGAGGGTTTGTACGGAGAACCACGTTACATCCACAGTGGATGGAGGACTCGACAGCGTCATGTAATCCTTATTATAAAGGGTTGCAGAAGGCCACTACACATACGAGGGGCATTCTGGGACACTTTCCATAAGAGATTCCTGCAATTCACAGTAAAATCCTGAGTGTTAATTTAACTCCGAGAGTGTTAATTTAACTCCGAGAGTGTTAATTTAACTCCGAGAGCGTTAATTTAACTCCGAGAGCGTTAGTTTAACTCCCGAGGGTGTACAAATGGATCCCTTCGGGTCCACATGTACACTCTCAGGGTTAAATTACCACCCGGGATACACAGGAGATGGAGGTTTATTTTAGGTGATGAACTGTTTGAGTGGTATTGTAGAAATAAGACATTTCACATTGCATGGAAAGACTTAGGTCTCCTTGTATATCCAGAGTTTGTTGTTGCTTCCAAAGCATGTTGGTTGAATGTACGACTCGGGCCTTAGCACTAAAGTTGATCCGAGAATCAAGACGTTTTATTTATTTGGTCAGTTTGAGTACAAAGTTTGTCGTAGATTTTTGCAGTGCTTGTAAAAACGATACCGATCAGAATGCCATTAAATTATTGAAATACGTAGAAGTAAGTGGTATTTCTCAGCAACGGTTCCCCAAATGTGACTCTCTCGCCTCTCGATTCCCTCTCCTGACTTGCATCGATGATTGAGGAAACCCCCCCATTACAGCTGTTCTGAGTGCTTTTTTATATTTTTGCACAAAGGCACTATTTAGTGGTCGAGAGCGCAGTGCGTTTCCAGACCCCGAAGTGACCGAGGGATTTGTGAAAACAGGTCAAGTGATGTGATTTTCAGTTTACGCGTTAAAAGTAAGACCCTCCACAAGAAGCAAGTGAATATGAAAGGTTGTGGGAGGTTGTGGTCAGACAAATAAAAGTTAAAAACAGCAGTCAGACTAAGGTTAGTAAAAGGGATATGGTGCCTTGCAGGGCCTAACTCTTCACCTTCCTTCATTGAGAAGCGCATCTGAAATAAGGGTGCCGATGTAGCCAACACTTTAAACGGTATCAATATTCGCTTAGACGATATAGATTCGACTACCACAGAAAATTGTGCAAAACTGCTCTATCGCTATCGGCGAAGCCTCGTCATTCATATTCTTACATCCACCTTTAGACTTTCTACAGTCACAATGATCATGACAGAAGTCTAAAACCCCACTTGAAATTCCTCTGCATTTCATATGACTGGTTTACTGGTATACAGGATATGATGTAAGTCCTCTTTGTGTCAAACTCACAAGCATTCACACAGAGACCCGATTGTGGCAAAAAGTGATGCGACACCCGCGGCCTGGGGAAAACCGAGACGTAACCTAAAAAGAGACTGCAGTCATCAATACAGAAATCTATTACGACACTCTTTCTGAGGCATCAGATTAGGCACCGCCAGAAAAACGGACAAAAGAGAACTGAATCAGGCGAACCAAACGTCCCCATCAAAATGAAATAAACCAACAGAAGAAGAAAAAAAGGGAGCTGGATACACGTCCACTTGTCTAGCTCCAAACCCAACCCAACCCAGGAGATCAAAACAAACAGGCCGACCCACCCATATATCCCCCCCCCCCGAGCGGCTACGTTACAGATTTTTCCAATATAACAGCATCACATTGTCTTACTAAACAACCCACGTGTCCCCTGAGACCACTTGGACACAAACAAACAGAAGTAAGGCAGGGTGGGAGACGGGAAGGGACACCAGCCCTGCATGGACTGCTGACAGATGTCCTTAAATCTGACTTCCTTAAATCTGACTTCCTTAAAGCCAACTTCCCCTGAGCCAGTCAGCCACCAGGAGACACCTGTAGATTCGCACAACTCCGCCAAACAAAAATCCCCACCTCAAACTCAACAGACACAACCGCACTAAAGTCAAAAGCAGTTTTAGAATTGTTAGTACGTTTATAATATAGTGCATACTCTTAGGGTATACTATTCCTTCATTCATTCGTCCATTATCCAAACCGCTTATCCTTACTTAGGGTTACAGGGATGCTGGAGCCTATTCCAGCAGTCATTGGGCGGCAGGCGGGGAGACACCCTGGACAGGCTGCCAGTCCATCACAGGGCCCACACACACACACACATTCACACACGCATTCACACCTATGGACAATTTAGTACAACCGATTCACCTGACCTACATGTCTTTGGACTGTGGGATGAGACCGGAGCACCCGGAGGAAACCCACGCAGACACAGAGAGAACATGCAAACTCCACCCAGGATGACCCCCAAGGTTGGACTACCCCGGGGCTCGAACCCAGGACCTTCTTATTGTGAGGCGACTGCGCTAACCATTACGCCACCATGCCGCCTACGGAGTCTTGGCAGACTCGCGTCCAAGTGGAAGTGATCCTCTGTAACACCAGTATGTGAAATATAGTATACACCATACACTACGGACCTTAGAGTCAAGTCAAGTCAATTTTATTTGTATAGCCCATAATCACAAATTACAACTTTGCCTTAGGGTGCTTTACAGTAACACAACACCCTGTCCTTAGACCCTCACGTTAGATAAGGAACAACTCCCTAAAAAAATCCTTTCACAGGGAGAAAAACTAGGAACAAACCTCAGGGAGAGGAACAGAGGAGGGGTCTCTCCCCCGAGACGGGCAGACGTGCAATGAATGTTGTGTTTACACAATTTACAGAATACAGCATTGAAAGAGGATAACGAAATTATGAGATATATGAAGAATATGATGAGGAAGATGCCAAGCAGTGTCCAGACACCACCTCAACAGCCCAGGCCGCAACCACGCAACCACAATCACCGTGTAAAAAATAGAAAATTAAAAAAAAAATAGTCACAGTTATTAACATTATATATAACATTATAACATTAGTCACACTTGGCAGATTCACATCCAAGTGGAAATGACCTTCCGTATCACCAGAAGAACACTGTTGCTTTCGAATTTGAAGAACTGGGTCATTTGCGCGTCGTCTGTTTCGAATTAGCCTTGACAGTTTATTTATAATAAAAACCTATTTTATTGCAAATGGTGAAAAATACATTTGAATTTGTCACTGCTGGCTGCTGCTCCTTTGTTTTGTTGCTCGCAATGTTCTTTCAATGGCGAAAAAAAATCCTCTGGCTGACGGTTACCATGGAAACAACAGAGGTGCAAAGAATTATGGGGCCGTTTTGATCATCTGAGTGACCATAAGCTCTATACTGACTATTTTCATCCTACCTCCGGCTTGGTCGGGCGCCCCTACAGACACAATTGACCTTTCGCAAAGTAGCGCCCCAGAACGGTGCTTGTCCAACCCGACCTTAGCAACGGTCCGTCAAGCTTTCAAACACACAGCAAAATGCTGAAACAGTGTGCCTATGGGATCTGCAAATCGGATACTAGATATGTGGAAAGTTTGGAGGGGGTGTCATTTTCTTTCCCTTCCCGAAACCCAGAACGCAAGAAGCGCAATGTGGGCAGTAGATTTGGCAGTATAGCAGACCCCATGGCCAGCTTAATCCATCCAAAATCAATAAAAATACCTGTCTGCTCCAAGCTAAGCTTGCTACTAGCTATTATTGCTAGCTAATACAGCAAACGTATTATTACTGTTACTTTTCCCCACACAATGCGCTGATTTCTTCCTTCATGTTTTCCGGCTACTTCCTGGATAGTTCTGAAATACTTGACGGGCATAGCAACAGTAACTAAGGGGGGCGGGACTTTGCGAAAGGTCAATTGGCTGGGTCTGAGGGTGGGAAGCCGGATGTGGGTATGTGTCCTGGTCCCTGCACTAGCGCCTCCTCTGGTCGGTCGGGGCGCCTTTTCGTGGGGGAGGGGGAACTGGGGGGGGGTGGAATAGCGTGACCCTCCCACGTGGTACGTCCCCCTGGCGAAACTCCACACTGTCAGGCGTAGGGTTGGGCATCGAGGACCGAAAATTCCGATTCCAAAGGAATCGTTCAGAAATTCAACTTTCCATTCTGCCTATCGGTCCCTAAATGCGTTTCACTCGCGCTAAAGTTAGTTTCAGCTTCCGTGGTGGCGGCACGCAGCTTCCGTACTTTCCGCCTCCGCAAGTTAAACGCGCGCCATCACGGACCAGAGCGAGCGGCGGCCGGAGGCGTGGCTTGATTTTGGCCGTGGAAAAAATGAGGGGGTGGCACCGCGCAAGGCCTGTGGCCAACATGGTTTCCCGCAAGGGAGGACGCACACTACGGCCCAACACCGTCGCCTACACGGTGTCCAGATGAACCAGCGTGCCGCGTTTGACACGTCGCGCCGGTCTCCATCTCCCGCCTCGGCGTCCTCCTCAGCCAACCCCGAGCAAACGGCAAGCAGCACCTCGTCGCGACTGGGTAAGTGGAAAATTACTACCACTTTTTAGCCCAGTTTATGCTCCAAATGTCGGCTAGCAGACAAAAAGGTGTCTCGCATTTAGGCTTGTCGCAATGTCGCTGACCGTACATACAGCCAGCCTGAGAAGGCAGACATGCTAATGTAAACTACTAATAAAACACGTTAGCCCCTAGCTAGCGGGTCTGGCCCTTTAGCCGAGCGGTTAGTGATGTCGCCTTGTGGTGCAGTACACCCCGTATCGAATCCCGCACCGGGCAAGAAAATAACCGGTTACATTGGTGGCAGCGGTGGGATCCGGAAGTGTGCAGATCCTCAGAAGTCTCTTCGGAGCGCGGGAAGAACAAAGCGCGAGGGCGCGCTTCCGGGGAGGGTGACGACTGTAAACTACTAATAAGACACATTAGCCCCTAGCTAACGGTTCTGAACCTTTAGCCGAGCGGTTAGTAACGTCGCCTTGTGGTGCAGTTCACCCCGTATCGAATCCCGCACCGGGCAAGAAAATAACCGGTTACACTAATCTTTCTAAACAAGAGCTGTTTCTAATTTAAGGAGTTTAATACCTGGTAGTCCGGTGTCGGTACTTGATCCACTCGCCCTACCGGATGTGCTGGGGGGTCCTGCGACTACAGATGACGTCACTACTCCATGCGTTATGATTGGGTAGGGGCTAGTTCAGTTTAGGAACGGCGGGAAACAGTAGATCGACGGTTAGACGCAGCTCGCACCCTTACCAACCAACTCTATGTCGACGTGGGTTGTAAAAAAAAACCACACAGCTAAATAACTATAAAGCTTGCAACATAATCCGTGACGTCATATGTAGTCGAAGGACCCCGAGTCGATATTGTACCTGAGCAGAAATGGAACCCACACCGGACCAGGGTGTGACTGTGTCTTTTGTTCAAGTCAATTCAAAACTTGACTGCAGACTCAGGGTCCATAACAGACAAAGACAAATAGGTAAAAGACAAACCCCAGACAATACACAGAGGAAACACAATAAAATAACATAAATGGAACAAGTCATTGTGTTATAAGAAGGCAGCTATACATACCAGTGGTCCCACTGCCGGGATTGGTAGCGTGTGGCACTGAATCTTGTATTAGTTAAACTCTTGATGATTACATTATCAGAGTCATTGAGCCGGCAAATAAATGTATACATGAGCCTTCTTAGAAGAGCCTGAAAGGTACCGACTCCTGCAGCCACAAACATTTCACCTGCACTACACCATCTAGGTCTTGTTAGTAGTATTCTCATGGCATCATTATAAGCTACTCGAAGCCTCTGTAAGCGTGCTTTTTTACAGTTTGACCACAGGGGGCAGTATAGAGTGGTGTACAATATGCTCTGAACGGACATCTTCACACTAACTGAACACACACCAAACTTGCGTGACAGAGTGTTTGCTTGTGCATAGATCATGCGGCATTGCCTATAAATATCATCATCGTCTGTCATTTACTACTACTACTTTCGGCTGCTCCCGTTAGGGGTCGCCACAGCGGATCATCCGTTTCCATTTCTTCCTGTCTTCTGCGTCTTCCTCTCTCATCGTCTGTCATTTGTTCAGTAATATAGTGCCCAAGATATTTCCCCTTATTACATACCACAAGATTATTATCAGACAATTTAAAATCAGGACATTTTAGATGATTGACCTCTTTGGTTCTGCAGATCATGACAACACTCTTACTAGCGTTGTATTTGATATCATGCTCCACACCATACACACAACATATATCAAGGAGCTGCTGGAGACCAGCGCTACAGGGACTAAGAATGACAAGGTCATCTGCATACATAATATGGTTCACCAAGGTATTACCAGTCATGCACCCAGTGTTACAGGCTTTCAGCTGCTTGGACAAATCATCTGTATATAAATCGTAGAGAACTGGACGCAGAATTCCCCCTTGTCTGACACCATTGCTAACCCCAAATGGGGCTGAAACACCATAACCCCATTGCACTTGCATAGTGTGATGGGCATACCAATAAGCCAGAATTCTCACAATGTATTTAGGCCCCCCTCTTTGACTCAATTTAACAAACAACTTTCTATGATTAACACGATCAAAAGCTTTAGAAGCATCAATAAAACACATAAGAACCGATCAGTTTTGGCCTCTATATTTGTTTACAATTTCCTTTAAGGCATACCTACATTCCTTTAAGGCATATATACATGTCTTTATTTCTTCATCTTCATGTATGAAGACAGTTGTTGTAAATGGAAATGTAAGAACGAGACATTCACGTGAATGATCTGTTCTTAAAACAGAATGGCTTGTATGAAGTTTCTTTTAATAAAAATGTCTTCTGTGAAAGAAGCATGCGACCTGTTTTGACGCTGCCTCTCAAAGAACCGGAATTGAAAAGCAGAATCGGAATCGTTAAAATCCAAACGATGCCCTACCCTAGTCAGGTGAAAAGAATCGGCCGGCGACTCCACATGTATCGGAGGAGGTATGTGGTAGTCGTAGCCCTCCCCGGATCGGCAGAGGGGGTGGAGCAGCGACCAGGGCGGCTTGGAGAGTTGAGTAATTGGCCAGATACAATTGGGGAGGAAAGGGGGGGGGTTATATATATGTATATAAAATTGTTTCATCCAAGTTCCGGGCATACACATACCTTTCTCATACTAGATTTGCATACTATCCTCACGCATACAAGATTTTTCATAATGTACCATGCAGCATGAACATTATTGACACCACTAGAGAGAAAAAGAGAGAAAACCAGCACAACACATAGCAATCCTATAATAGGACCCCATGGTAATAACAGTTAAAGCTTAACGCTGTGTCCTGACACATTGTACTCATCAGCAGTCATCATAGAGGAGATCAGAGCGCACTATTGAAGCTCTTCCGGCTCATTTCACATGCAGCAGCACTCACTTGACTACCTAAACTAGTTACATTCAGTTGCATTGAGTGACTGGAGTGTGTGAGTGAGTGAGTGCAGTATCAAGTGGGTAACCTCTTATACAGACAGATCTTTCACTGAAATGGATTCACCACGCCTCAAGAGGGCTCAACAGGCTGTTCTGGTGTCTCCCATTGTCAGCAGACTCAACAAAGAGATGTCATTGTTGACAAAGGCATGCATTTCCACTCTGCATGCCAACTAATGTGAATCCAATATTCATCTCAGTATCCATTCATGCCATCAATCTAATAACCACCCCTTAAATGCACTTGCACAATACAGCTACAACTTCGTCGCGCACAAAGTTCAAACTCCTGTCTCGATGACCAAGCATAGGTGTGGATGTATGCATGTTGAACTTGCTAACCCCACTAACACAGAACACTAGCTAACACACCAAAGAAAATTTGGAAAATTAAGTCCAAAAAGGAAACTATCAAGTCAAAACTTTGTTAACAAATGCTCTTACACGTCACGTTGGGCAATACATAGCAGAAGGGGATTTTTCCTCCTCCACCAAGATTTCTGTGTTAAAGAATTATCTCAGTTGGAGTCTATTTATATGGCAGTGGCAAAGTTTATTTCATGAATAGTATGTGAGCAAAAAACAAAAAAACAAAACTCTAATCTCTAAAATGAAAGAAGCGACCAAAGAGAAACGTCCTTGCAAGTTGTCAACACGGAAAATTACAGACTAGAGAAAGACAAGATCTTAGGAAGTTAACCGGAGATACCAAACCATGAAAAAAAAGAGATGCATCAAATCAAGGCTTTGGAAGTGTTAGATTTTGGGGTTTTCAATCTATTCCCTGGTCTAATATAAGGTGTTTGGCTTTGAGTTTTTGGTCTACTTTCAAATTTGAAATTCATTCATTCATTCATCATCAGCCGCTTCTCCGGGGTCGGGTGGCGGTGGCTGCAAGCTAAGTAGGCCACTCCAGACGTCCCTCTCCCCCAGCAACGCCCTCCAGCTCCTCCTGGGGGATCCCAAAGCGTTCCCTGGCCAGATTGGACATGTAGTCCCTCCAGCGAGTTCTGGATCTACCCCGGGGTCTCCTCCCAGTTGGCCGTGCCCGGTAAACCTCCAAAGGAAGGTGCCCAGGAGGCATCCTAATCAGATGCCCGAACCACCTCAACTGGTTCCTTTCGACGTGAAGGAGCGGCGGCTCTACTCCGAGCTCCCTCCGTATGTCCAAGCTCCTCACCCTATCTCTAAGGCATGAAACAAAATTCCCTTTAAATAATAATTTTCTCTGCGACATTGGAAAAAGTATATCGGTCAGTTGTCTTTCCCGTGATTCCTTTATTATGGAAAATAGACACATCTGTTGACTTAAAAGTGTACTTAACATATTTATGGTGTCTTAGACGTAGGGAGACCTGGAGATCCAGTTCCTCGATTCTGGAAGAAGTATGGTTTGCACAGGCTTTTGGATTTAAACAAGTGACGTCTGTTTTTTTTAAGCATTGAGTTATGTGCCCAAATTCTGTGAGGAACACCACTCACTGCGTAATGAAAACATGAATAGATGTACTATAGGAACGTAAATAACAGTCACTGACATGTTCCTAAGCATCACATATATCTTGTGTAGGCTTGCTCATATCCCATTAAATAAAATGAGTCATTTGATCCATGCAAGTAATTCATAAGTAGTGGTCAAACTGAGGTTAACAAAATGACCCACAGTGTTGGAGTTCAGTTTTCACTTGGACATGAAGGAACAGAGACATGGACGCCTATATGATGATCATGCCTATATCACGGATAAGGAAACCATTTGGACTTTGCTCTCTCAGCTGGCTATAAACAACAGCAATGATTTTTTGAAAGCACAAGCTCAAATGGCCCATGCATAAAAATAACATTTGCAAATAAGAAAATAAACCAGTCACATATTTTATCAGAATAATCCATTTTGTTACGGTTAAAAGAGCCAGAACATAAACTCTATATATAGTTTCCCACTGTGATACTGTACAACTGAACTGTTTTGAAATATTAGCATAGCTGACATGTAATGTGTTTTCAGTGTGAAAAATCCATTTCAGAGTTTATTACTGCCCTGCGGTACAGGGACACTGGTGGAGATGTGAACCACGCACTATTCAGCCTGGGCAAATTTATATGCAGACACTAAATCGTTTTTTAATAGTTGTTCTGAAAGGATGCAATGGTTGCAAGCCTTTGCAGGCAATCTATCAAATTCTCAGTTTGCAGTACTGCTGTTTGTTGACACAAAAACTATACCAACACCCCTGTAAAATGTCCAACTGGTGCCTTCGTCTGTTAGGAAGTCAATGTATTGACCATGAGGACGAGCTCGGTCTGGATGTCTAAACAGCATGTTAATAGATTTAGATATATCAAGTCCTGTCAAGTTTATTTGTGCAGCCCTAAATCACATCTACAGGGGACTTTACATTCACACAGTGAAAATCGGGTAGATAACAGTAAACCGAGGGTTCCCAAATATTTCCATGCCATGACTCACCCATGCAGACACCCATCAAATATTTTTATAGTAAAATAAGCAATAACTTCTCATTACCTGTCAAAAAGCAAAATAATCAACAATCCTCTCTCTATGCTGTCCGCAAATACAGTATTCGCCATTTCAGTCTTCAACCATGGCCTACTAATGATCTAACGAGACGGACAAAGTGTGTCAGCAATATACAGTAGAAATTTTGGACTACATTTAGATCATTGCATTGTTTGCACTGACTCAAAAAGTATAAAAAAATAAAAAAATTCTCTGTTTATATATGCAAATTAAAATCAGATATTTGATGATTAAAAAAGAAGAACGTAAATGGGCATTTTTCGGGCGTCCGGGTGGCATAGCGGTCTATTCCATTGCCTACCAACATAGGGATTGCTGGTTCGCATCCCCCTGTTACTTCTGGCTTCGTTGGGCCTCCCTACAGACACAATTGGCCGTGTCCATGGGTGGAATGCCGAATGTGGGTATGTGTCCTGGTCGCTGCACTAGCACCTCCTCTGGTCAGTCGGGGCACCTGTTTGGGGGGGGGGGGCGATGGGGATGGCGTGATCCTCCCATGCGCTACGTCCTCCTGGCGAAACTCCTCACTGTCAGGTGAAAGAGAAGCGGCTGGCAACTCCACATGTATCGGATGATGTGGTAGTCTGCAGCCCTCCCCGGATCGGCAGAGGGGCTGGAGTAGTGACCAGGACGGCTCAGAAGTAAGGCTGGATTAGTACCCCCAGGGGCCCCTGGGCACTAAAGCTCAACCCCCCCACCCACCTACCCCCCCCACACACACACACACCCTACGCCCCTGCCATTAAACCCAACTTTAATTATTTTGAGCTTCCGCTCAAGCTGGCATGTCAAATCCATCAGACCATAACCACAAACCTATTTGTGAAAGGCTGAATAACCAGTCCAGTTGAGCAGGTATGCCTATACAGTTCAATAGACCAAGTCCTGCCATTTGACAAAACAATCTAATCTAATCTAATTTCACTCACAAATCACAAGACAAGTAAACAATGGATTGAATCATCCCAAGGCAGTGTATGACTCTAGACTGTGACAATATCTGTGTTCATGGAAAACCACCCAAGCAGACAGCACCCCGGTTATTACTAATACAAAATAATATGATTGGCTAGGAATAGGCTTACAACAAGGCCATCCTAAGGCAATCGCACAGCACAGCTGAATGCAGGCTTCAAAATAAGGCTCCCTGAGCGAGCTAGGCAACTTCACACAGAACTGCAAAAACCAACATATAATGAACTTGACAAACTGACTCCGATACAATATAGCAGCATCACACTACAGTGATGCAATACGCGTGTTATACAAACAGCACATCAAATATACACAACCACAAAATATACAGCAACACACAATCACAACAGCTAATACTGCTCAATGCACAGACAACATAATCAACTGGTTCTTACCTTTAGGAGGTCTTCTCCCTTGACTTTTCCTTCGCAAACTCCGTGATCAAGTCCTCCGAATCCTGCCACTGTAAATGAGCTTGAAGTAACGTCACTTCCCACTGTTTGCTCACCCCGTCTTTGTGCGTTTTGTTGTCCGGTTTTCTCGTCGTTCCCCTTATCTTGTTGCACCCCTAGCAGAGGCGGGTGTGTCGCTGCTGGAGCTAAAGACTTCCGGGCTAACGTTTTCGTTGCTAGCTAGCTGAGGCTGTGCACCGCTGCAACCGACGGTAGACGCCGCCAGGCTATCGTTGCTACTTGCTAGCTCGACGTCCTGCGTCGGAATGCCCTATACTTCACTTTATTTAGCTTTTTTTTAAAAAAAAAAACCTACTTATTAGCGGGACTCTTTTTTTGTGGCCGCTTCTTTCATCTCCTTTTCCTTTCTTTTCTTTCTTTTGGTAGCCCCGCCGGGCTTTCGGTTTACGCCCCCCATTTTCTGCGGCTTGGCGTTTTTTCCCGCACTCTTCCCGCTGATACAACCTAACAGCAGTGTTTCTCAACCGGGGGTCCGCGGACCCCTAGTGGTCCGTGGTGTAATTGCAAGGGGTCCGTGAAAATAAAATATCTTTTAAAAAAAAGATCCTATGACATTTATAGAAATAGGATTATTTTACTCAAATGTGACTGAGACCTTTATCTACCTAAACTATAGAGGGTAACAGGACTTTTTTCTCTAATTACATCTGTTTCACGAGTGTAATTTATTGTATTTTAATAAGAGATCTCGCTCCCGTTTGCATTGTTAAAAGTTACTGCATAAAAATGCTGTTGTTACATATATCTGAAAGTTACTGAATACATATTCTGTTTTGTTACATATATCTGAAAGTTACTGAATACATATTCTGTTTTGTTACATATATCTGAAAGTTACTGCATAAGAATTCTGTTTTGTTACATATATCTGAAAGTTACTGCATAAGAATTCTGTTTTGTTAACTATATCTAAGTTACAACTGAAAGCTCTTATTTTTGCCCCAAAGAGTGAATAAATGCTATAATGCAATTTAAAATGCAGTTTCTACGGTTTCTATCAAATTGCAACCCCCCTCCCCCAAGATCAGGTGGAGGGGTCCTCAGGGTAGATCAGAAATACGCAGGGGGTCCAGGACCCCAAAAAGGTTGAGAACCACTGACCTAACTGATAGTGGATCAGTTGAAAATCACTTCCACTGTTTTTAACCTTGACTTGGTTTAAGAAAAACTGATCTTGAATCTGCGCAGTGTAAGCCAGCTGCTCTCTATGCCCACCCACCTTGTCCGTTAGCCAATCCATACAGCGTAGCTGGCCCACCAGTCGCCACTTGGCCAGCCTCTCGCTAATATAACAATCAATCATGAGACTTATTTTCATGAAAACAACTTTTATTTCATTCTGATTGGATGATTATCAAGAGAATGGGTCGAGCTTTGTGTCATATATCTGTGGAGCTCGACATAAAAAAATAAAATTAAAAAAAAGCAGACATTTTTTTGCCTCCCATCGCAGGAGCGCAGGCGCGGATCTACAGGGTGGCAACAGGGGTGGCAGCTGCCCCCTCTGGGGCACAGTCTTGCCACTCCATTTATAAATCAGATAATATGTTTTTAAAGTATATTTCGTGTACATGCATGGTGAAGGTCGATGAGACCCCGCACCAAACTCATCTCAAACAGTAGAGAACAAAATACATTCGATGAAATCCGAGTTTTGAATAATAACACGTTTAGAATAATGTCCATCGCCCCCCCCCCTTGAACCTCATGCCACCCCTTTGCCACCCCAGGAAAAAATCTCTAGATCCGCCACTGGCAGGAGGGCCCTTTTACGCTTAGGGGGCCCCCGGGCACATGGCCAGTTGCCCATATGGTAGATCCGGCGTGGCTCGGAAGAGTGTGGTAATTAGCCGGATACAACTGGGGAGGGGAAAAAAAGAGGGAGGGGGGGGTCCAAAAAAAAAAAGCAAATGGGTTTTTTTTCGTCGCTTTCGCCGGACAAAACTGGAAGTCTTGTGACTCACCGTGGCTTGCAAACCAGTGCGGTAGGACAGGATGGATGACACGCTCAGACACTTAAACCCGGAGGGAAATACACACTGTATAACGTGTTATCAAAAACATGTCTTCTCTGGGGCCCCGAGTTTGGTAAGGCTGCGTAAATGTTTTTACAAATCCGGGGAGCCGCTGAATTATTTGGAGCAGCTCATTTGTAGTCGTGAAAACAAATGCATTGTATTTGCTTTTTTTGTGTTTTATTACTCTTTTTTTTTCTTACAAGCCCACCAGAAGATTAAGGGGTGCGGTGACTCCCTTTTAGCGTTTACAGGAAACGGACTCGGCGCTGGTGCTGGGAACCACCGTTTGCGTAAGGTGTTTTGCATGGGTCGCCTCCTTCAGCGGAAACTTGGCCCCTCTCCTCGTCCACGTCTAAACAGATAGCGGCTTTACACATTGCACATCATAATAAACACACGAGGCGGACGCCATGCTTTCTCCTCGCCGTGGGTCGAGGGGGGAGCTGGTCTAGCAGGCCGAAGGATCCCAGTGGTTATCACAACACAGACACGCCGTTTGACGTAGGTTCAATGTACCACTGATAATGCAAAGCATTAAAGTGCATCATGTGTCCTCTTCTCTCCACCACCCCCCCACCACCCACCCCCCCCCCCCGGTTAGGCCGTTGGTGTTTCTGAGATGGAGTGGAACTGACTGGAAACGGGTGTTGGAGGCGCTTGCATTTCGGTCTCGTGGAAAGGACGCCGATGGTAAATATTTTTGCAGAAAAGAAAAGGGGGGGGGGGGGGAAGAAATCCTTTCAATGTTTGTGGGAGTGGAGGTGCGGCTCGTTTCTACCGAGCAGACAACGGAGCGGCCGCAGGAAAGGGAGCCTCACATCTGAAAAATGTAAACCGTGAACGATTCACGTGTTGTCAGATATTCGGAGCAGTCCGGGCGATTTTCTAGAGCCGGCGCAGACCGCTTCGTCGTCGCCGTCACGGTGATAATCAGAATCATCATTCTTTATTTGCATAAAAAATAAATTAGGGCACCCCCGTAGCTAAGGTGTGCGGTTTCTCTAGCAGTCTATCAGCCACCTGATTGTTCCTGCAGAGTCATGAGAGACGTGCTGAACACAGAAACGCATGTTGCAACAGCGGAATAGGGGGAAACAAATGGCTGGTCAGATGCCAAACCAAGACAATTAAGGGCAGGGCTTTTTTTTTTTTGTCAATGTGAAACAGGTCCTGCAGGTTTGATCTAAGCAGAGACCGATTACACATTTCCACCCACTTGTGTGCCTGCTGCTCCACGTGTGAGAGGGTGGCCAGCGAGTATGTCTGTAATGTCCACATGACTGGCTGGCTGGGTGTGTGCATGACAGGTCATAAAGTGAATTATCTGTGTTTGAATCAGCTGGCACGGCTACGTGGGCCATTTGGCAAGGCACCGTTCCACCTCTTACGGTATTTTGACGTCTTCAGGACCGTCTTTTGGCAGATAGACTCTGTGACAGAGAACAGAGCCGTTTGTCCCGTCACCATCGTGTCAGTTGGCACCAGTTGCTGGCGTCCCTCGCCACAGTGGTGCAGCCTAAACCCAGGTGCTGCTGATCAACCCAAGGGGAGGGTTTAAGCAGGGGTTTTGGAGTTGGTGGGGGGTGGGGGGTTGTAGGATGTCAGGGCGTAGGCGTGTGCACGAGATGTTGCAGTTGATATGAAGTGAGTTCAGCTTATTTATTCGTTACTGTAAAGCTCAGTTGTTGGCAGCCGAGTTTGTGCAGTTCATACGTAGCTACGCCCTGTAAATACAAGCCGTTTTGAGTCTGCCTCCTACCGCTCAGGCCAGACTTCCCCGCAGACCCTCATGCAACAACAACAAAAAATGAATCAGATCAGTACACAAAAGGTTTGTCCAATTTATGAGAAGAAGAGAGAATTGTTGTCCATGTGTAATTCATGAGCATCATGTGCATACAGCACACACATCCTCATGTAGTATACCAGGTTTCCTTTGAAACCTGTAGTGCATCCATCCGTCCAGGAGCCGAACCGCTTATCCTTACCCAGGGTGGCGGGGATGCCGGAGCCTATCCCAGCAGTCATCGAGCCGGTCCATCACAGGGACGACGCACACATAGGGACAGTTTGGTTCGGCCGATATAAAGCTTCTCACGGTTGATGGATAATCTGTTGAAATTTGCCCGGCAGCACTTTTTCTTAAAATCTGGATGATGCATCGGGCTAACCTGTTCTGTCTTAAAGGTTGGTCATCAAAAAATAAACACTCCTTAGACACACCCCGTGTGCGTCACTCATCAAATAGTAGCGATCTATACCACACTATTGCAGGCGTACCGCAGCTTCCTGTACACGTCGTAATACAGATGTTGCTTAAAACAGTGAGTTACATAATGACCAAGGTGGGATTGTTTTCTGGGGGGGGGGTCTTAATTATGATTATACGGTAGCGTATAGCTTACCTGCTGGCCTTTGCATGTTCAGTGGTCATTGCCTAATAAGGACACTTTCATGGTAGGTGCACAGTGTTGGGTAAATTTCCTGTTTCTCAAAGACATGCGTACCGGTTTTGCCCAATATCGATCGTAATCTAAAATCTTCCAGATTGAATTGCTTCATAAGTACTTTCCAGAGGGTGCTGTGAGTACGACGGGGCCGAGGGAACAGCATGTGCTATGTGTCCGAACATAAAAGTGCATTCACCGCCCCCCCTCCCCCCCCTCCCCGTTATTTTGCCAGACAACCACGCTGAACAGAACAAAAAAAAAAACACAACCTTATTTTCGGAGGAGAAAATCCAGCGTCCTCCTACGTCATTGTCTCCTGACCTTAGATGTAAAAATGGAAGCACACAGGATACTCGGGGAGGAAATGTTTACGTAATAACAGCCTATCGGTGCCTTGGACTCTGGAGTCATAATGGGTGAATGGTTGTTTACACAAGCAGGGCCAATCACGTTAAAGAGCTCCGGTCTGGGCCCGCCCCCCGGCTGGATCACAGTCAGTAGGAAACTATAAAGCTGTCTGACGGGTCAAGAGGGAGAAGGAGACTAGTGCCGAGTCTGAGGTTAAAGCATGTCAGAGAAGCTGCTTTTAATGTCCTCCACGAATATGGCATCGACAGACTGTGTGAAAGCTCCCGGCCTGTCCGCGGGGAAACCAGGAATAAGGTGAGCCCGACTCTGCAGCATTTGATCCCTCAAGTTGCTGGTTGTGATGGTCTATGAGAAAAAAAAAAACTATTTCAGAAGTCATGTTTTTATAAAAAACTCTTGCAAATAATTTTTTTTTTTTTTCCAGGAGGGGAAACTTGAGAATGAGACTGAGGCTCTTTTTGAAGATGGGCTTTTCCCAGGCAAAACCCAAAGTGAAGAAGAACAGATCCTATAGGTAAGTGGAGATGGCCTGGTTAATGGAATATTATGACTGTTTTATACCACACGTGCACACACACACACACACACAGCATAATTTCATTTCAAAATGATATTCACCATCGAAAGACTCCTTGCATGGTAGCACGCACACAGCAGAGTAGGAATGGATAAATATTAGCTATTTGAAGGGATCAGCTCTGTCATCCATAAACGTTGGTTTTGGGGCTTTTGCTGCATATCTTGTGTGGGAAAGTTCAAGATGAATGTGAAGCAGAATCTGTCACTTGCTTTTCTTCCAAAGGAAAGCGCACACTGGTTGCTATCTTTTTAAAACAAACAGCATGGGTTGCTATGTTTCACTCATTTATCAGAGCAGCAGACCGCGCCGGTATTTCTACTGTGATTGATTTGGGGTTGTGTTTTTTTTTTTTTTTTTTCCATCTCTGCTCGCAGGCCAACCGCCGATGACGTGAGCCAATGGGCGCAGTCGCTTGACAAACTACTCGGTCACAAATGTAAGCATCACTCGCTGCGCCGCGGGGGCGTGATTACATGAAACAGCCTCGGACGCCGCACGGTAACCGGGCCGTGCGTGGCGTCGGCGTATGACACACAGTAAAACCAATGGGTTTGGCCTCGCGTCGCCTTGTCTGACCGATGACCGCTTGTGCTTCCTCTTCTCCAAATGTCCCGCCTGCAGACGGGAAGGCCGCCTTTGCCGTCTTCCTGAAATCCGAGTTCTGCGAGGAGAACATCGAGTTTTGGAGCGCCTGCGAGGACTTCAGGGGCAGCGCGTCCAAGAAGGAGCTTTCGGCGAAGGCCAGCAGCATTTATGAGGACTTCATCAAAAGCGCCGCTCCAAAAGAGGTCAGTACAGACACGCACGTGTGAACTAAAAAGCATCGCCGGTGTGTCACTGCACAGGTCAAAATAAGTGATGGGGGGCATTACCTCAAATAATTCACGTTTGAGGGTGTCCGGGTGGCGTAGGGGGATCGCCGGTTCAAATCCCCGTGTCGCCTCCGGCTTGGTCGGGCGTCCCTACAGACACAATTGGCCGTTTCTGCGGGTGGGAAGCGCCTCCTCTGATCAATTTGGGGGGGGGGGGACTGGGGGGGAATAGCGTGATCCTCCCACGCGCTACGTCCCCCTGGTGAAACTCCTCGCTGTCAGGTGGAAAGAAGCGGCTGGTGACTCCACATGTATGGGAGGAGGCGTGTGGTAGTGTGCAGCCCTCCCCGGATCGGCAGAGGGGGTGGAACAGAGACCGGCACGGCTCGGAAGAGTGGGGTAATTGGCCAAGTGCAATTGGGGAGAAAAAGGGGGGAACCCCCCCCCCAAAAAAATCATGTTTGCAAACAAAGATCATGTCCAATTATTAGGGCGAAGTCTCAATTTGGCATGTTTCTCTTCGGTCACAGATCAACCTCGATTTTCACACCAAGAACACCATCGTCCAGAGCCTCGGCGAGCCCGACGTCAGCAGTTTCCTGGCAGCTCAGAAGAAGGTTTACACCCTGATGGAGAACGACTCCTACCCCAGGTTCATTAACTCCGACCTCTACAAAGAGCTGTGCGCAGCCGCCAAGAAGAGGGCGAACACGGTAGCGCCTGGTCAGCCCACACTGGCGCTCTGAACTGGCCCGTTTACCGGTGACGGTGTGACTGTACACGCGATGCCGCTGAGCCAGGCTACGGCTGTGGACGACGGGCCCGTATGCTAATCCCTGGCATAAACACCGCCGGTAAATTGGCGGGGGCGGAAGCAAAACTTGAAGCCGTCGCGGACTCCCGTGCGGCCTTCCGCGTCTCCCCTCGAGGCCCGCCAGCGGCGTTGGGATCCTGAAGCTGAATGTGACAGGACGCCGCCTGCAGCACACGAGGCGTCGCCGCCAGAGGATCCAGGTCACGTGGTCTTCGGCGACTCACGATCTGCCCTCTCTTTCCTGTGTTTTACTGTAAACGTGTCACTTTCTGTGGCGTAATCCGGGGCGGGGTACTTACCCTCATTGTGTTCGGGACAACATTGAGCGGTGCTACTTGATGCCAGCGCTGCATGACGCACTATTCTGAAAACTACTCATTTATACTGCAGTGTGTGTGTGGGTGTGCATTTGACTGTAGTTGCACCAACACTTTTTATTTTTTATTTTTATTCATGCCACGGCAGAGGAATGTTTTTTTTTTCTTCTTCTTTTTTTGCTGTCACAGCAAATTTTTGACATTGAATGCCGACTTTTCAACAGCGTGGCAGCTTACTTTATGGTTACGGTTTTCAGCAAGGCGTTGCCTTGTTGCATGGCAGGAGGTGTAATAGTTACACATTTCTGGGCGCCATGTTGTCGAGTATTACATACACGACATATTTAATTGTAAGTATTGTGAGATTGTGTGTATTTAAGTGGAGGGCAGCTGGATTGCTCTATAGAAATACAGTTTTTTTTGGGGTTTTTTTTTTTCCTGACCGCTTCAGCAGTGATTCTTGAAGCACTACCTGTGAAACGTTTTATAACACACTTTTTGCAAAACTTTAAACACAACCCACTGATTTGTACACCCGGTTTGCAATTAGATGAGATTTAGCTTAATTTTTTTTTTCTTCTAACACAAATGTTTTTGTTTTCTTCTTCTGCGCTTTTGTTGTTCGAGGAGTATTTCTTTGGAGAAAAATGTGAGAAATTTATGAGAAAAAATAAATTGTATTGACAGTGTGTTATGTTCGGAATACACAGCCATACTTTACACATTTGCATACCTGTGTGTGTGTGTGTGTGTGTGTGTGTGTGTGTTCCCTCAGAAATAAAGTGACTTAGTTCTTGTGTGTGAAGTGTGGGGTTAACAAAGAGCTGCTATGATGCTGTATGTCTCCAGACACAAGCTAATAACCTCTTTATACAACCTACACACACACACACACACACACACACACACACACACACACACACCTATTTATTCGTTAGTTGTTTGGAAGTGTGAGCAGAATTATTTTATTGGCTTCAGCAACACTGATGGAAATGAAGTCCATCTGAGATAGAGACAAACATCCTCATCTGATGTATTGCTATTGACTTGTTTTATTGATTTATCTTTATTGATCTGTTTGATATCACTGATAGACTTTCACCACCCAAACATTGTTTCACTGATTTATTTATTTATTTACTTATTTTACTTACTCAGTCCCATTCTGCTTCTCTATTTCAAATCTTTTTTAAACTGAACTGAGTTGAGACAGACAGACTGAGAGACAGACAGATGGAGGCAGAGACAGACAGACAGATGGAGACAGAGACTGAGAGACAGACAGATGAAGAGAGTTGGAGAGAAAGACAGATGGAGAGACAGACAGAGACAGATCAAGAGACAGACAGATGGAGCGACAGACAGATGGAGACAGAGACTGAGAGACAGACAGACTGATGAAGAGAGTTGGAGAGACAGACAGACTGACAGACTGATGGAGAGACAGACAGACAGAGAAAGACAGATGGAGAGACAGACAGACTGAGAGACAGACATATGGAGCGACAGACAGACAGACTGAGACAGTGTTTGGTACATGTATGACAAAACTGTATTGCAAACTGCTACGCCCTGCACACAGAAAAAGCAAAAGCCACACGTGTTTTTCGTTTACACCATCAGTGCTCCATGTGTGCTCCATGTGCTTATGTAAATGAGGGTTTGTGTGACCGTGTGACGGTGTGTGTGTGTGTGCTGTATTGACGCAAAAACCAAATGTGTGACGGTGTGTGTGTGTGCTGTATTGACGCAAAAACCTTTGTTTGTTTGTTTGAAGAGTTTTGCAAGAGTTTTTTTCCTTTTGCAAGCGATGTGCAATGTTTTGCTGGTTTGGCAGCTGCTGGTTAGATAGCGCCTAATCAACCAGGGGGAAAAAAGAACTAAAATGTCTTATAACGTGTGTTGGTGACACCAAATAAAGTGATGTTCTGCTTCCCAGACAAGACGCGTTTTCATTGGCGTGGCTCTTTAAGAGAGACGGAGGACGAGAGAGAAGGACTTTATTTGTCACGTTTCACACCGTGAAACAAATGTAACCGGTTAATTTCTTGCCCGGTGCGGGATTCGATCCTGGATGTACTGCGCCGCAAGGCGACATCGCGAACTGCTCGGCTAAAGGGTCAGACCCGTTAGCTAGCGGCTAACGTGTCTTATTAGTAGTTTACACAAATACTACACAAGTCCGCAACGCTGACGTCACGCTGGACTCCACCCTCCCATTCCAGCCACGCGCCAAATCCGTCACCAAACCCGCTTTCTTTCGCCCCGAAACCATCGGTAGAGGCTAGTTCCCGTCGATGCAGAGAACGGTCAACTGAGCATGCGCAAGCACTCGTTGCCTCCGTTGTTTTGGTAGGTTAGGGTTAAAGTTAGCTAATCAGACGCAGAGTAGGGGCGGGTCTTCCTAGAATCCTAGCGCCTGGATGCTAGGATACGAATAGGCCTCTGGTAGAGGCATTTCGCGCATGCTCAGTTGACCGTTCTCTACTCCCATTTCCGTTCTCTGCATCGACGGGAACTAGCCTCTACCCAAAAGCGTCTCCAGACTCCGGCCGTTACGCGCAGACTCCGTGGCGGAGGCCCTCGTCCGCGCCTTCATGACGTCACGCACAGCAAGTACCGTTTCCCGCTGCCAAAACGCGCATACGAAACCACGTGGTCACTTAAACGGGTCCGTAAAACGGCTGGACTGGACCGGAGACGACGTGGAAAAACGCGCGCCTACGCGGCGGCCATTTTACATCGGGTAAGTTCATTTCTGTTTTTGTTCAACTTAAAATTGTGTCGCTTAAACTGAACGTTAGACGCCTTTATGGCCCACGTCACGCAATGGTGTGCGCGCGTTTTGGCAGCAAAACCACATGATCGCCGTTTACGACTGTGAAAGGGTCCATTGCAACGGAGTCCTGGCTGGGGTACCCAGCGGAGCCCCAGACCGGCTCCGGTATGTGCAGCATTGAGCCGCTATAGGGTGCTCACCCGCACCGAGCCCCGGGCAACACATCGCACCCACCCTAGTCCGCCTTCACCGGCTCCCGGTCAAATCCCGCACTTCTTAGGAAATCCACCTCCTCGCCTATAAACCCCTCCATGCCTGTAACACGTAGGATTGTTCTTCCTAGTGTAAACTACTAATAAGACACGTTAGCCCCCTAGCTAACGGGTCTGACCCTTTAGCCGAGCGGTTAGTGACGTCGCCTTGTGGTGCAGTATACCTCGTCTCGAATCCCGCACCGGGCAAGAAAATAACCGGTTACATTGGTGGCAGCGGTGGGATCCGGAAGTGTGCAGATCCTCAGAAGTCTCTTCGGAGCGCGGGAAGAACAAAGCGCGAGGGTCACCCTTCCGGGGAGGGTGACGACTGTAAACTACTAATAAGACACGTTAGCCCCCTAGCTAACGGGTCTGACCCTTTAGCCGAGCGGTTAGTGATGTCGCCTTGTGGCGCAGTACACCCCGTATCGAATCCCGCACCGGGCAAGAAAATAACCGGTTACATTAGTTTGTGGTTCCGAGGAGCAATTAGAGTGTGACACAGGCCGCGAGTGACGTGGGCTAGAGATGGAAGTAGCGGAACTGTTCGGCCTGAGGATTCCTGTAGACAACTAAAGCTTTAACCGTCCATTCTGTAGGGTTACAATGCCCCCCCCCCCCAGTACCTACCAGACCTCCTCAACCCCGATATTCCGTCCCGGAATCTGCGGTCCACAGGCACGGGCCTGCTTCCCATCCCCCACACCAGCCTGCGGACTTCTGGGGAGAGAGCCCTTAGTGCGGCAGCCCCCCACCCTCTGGAGCTGTATAGAGATCCGCAGCGCTGCTTCTTTGGTCAGATTTTAAAAGACTACTGAAGACCTACCTTCTTACCAAGGCCTACGGTCCGCAGTCTTCTGGTCTTTGTTTTTCTTGTCTAGTGTAAAGCATCCTTGGACAAAACTAAGTTGTTGTTGTAACAGGAATTTCACTTGGTCCCCCCCCCCCCCATTTTTCCTCTGTCTAACACACACACACACACACACACACACACACACACACACATCCTAAAGCGGGTCAGAGTTCAGGCTCGTCTGCAGTGTACAGCGCTGCCACTTCAGCAGTGGCGTTGAGTTTTTAGATTCAGACACCATCTCCCTCCCCCCCCACACACACACACCCACCCCATCCCATTTCCGGTCAGCATTCATCAGCGTTATCATTCAAACCTGTGTTTTCCCAGTTGTGGGTTACGCTTTCTATCCTCGGGCCCTCTGAAAGGCCACAATGACCTTTTCTCTCCTTCTGCAGCCCAAAATAAGTCGTGATGTATAAACAGCCACCGTGCACTTGGCAGTTTAACATGAATGAATGAGTGTTTTGCCGTAGTTCGCACAAACCGCTGACACACGCAGAGGCCGTGCACGTGATATTCAGCAGTTTCTAAACAAGGAAAATATTTCATATTTTGGCAGACGTCACGTCACGTTCCTTTTCATGAGGGGATAAAGTTGTACTCGTTTCCAGTAAGAGTAGTCCAAATGTGCTGTAGTCACAGTGCAGAGGAAAACAGAGCGGCGTGTCAACAGTGTCTGTTGTTTCGTCTCTGATGCAGGGGCTGCACCAAACCGTGAGCTCATTGTGGGGGCTGACAGTGACCAAACACTTCTCCAGATGGTCTGATGATCCCAGCTGTGGCCCACTGCTGGGACATTAACCAGGTGATGGGACCGTATCCTGCACTGTATGCGCCGCACTGCATCTCCTGACAGTCAGCAGGGCCGGGGAATGTCGTAAGGAGAAACACATTCCCCCCCTTCTCCCCAATTGTACCCGTTCAGGGTGGCATGGTGGTGGCAGTGGTTAACGCGGTCGCCTCACAGCGAGAAGGTCCTGGGTTCGAGCCCCAGGGGAGTCCAGCCTTGGGGGTCGTCCCGGGTCGTTCTCTCTGTGGGGTTTGCATGTTCTCCCCGGGTCTGTGTGGGTTTCCTGCGGGGCCTCCGGTGTCCTTCCACAGTCCAAAGACATGTAGGTCAGGTGACTCGGCCATACTAACTTGTCCCTAGGTGTGTGTGGGCCCTGTGATGGCCTGGCGACCTATCCAGGGTGTCTCCCCACCTGCCGCCCAATGACTGCTAGGATAGGCTCCAACATCCCAGTAGGCAACGGAATAGACCGCTACGCCACCCGAACACCCAGGAGAAACCATTTTTAACATCATCTGCCTATATGTGTAGAAGGAATAATGCTCCATTTGCAGCCATAATCCTGAGCAGTCTTCTGTAAGTCTCGGAAACGCCACTGAAAACTGTGCGGAAAAGTTTCCACCATTGACACGTGGCTGGTCGAACAGTCAGCGGATGTGAAAACCTACTTCCTGGTTTGCCATGTGACCATGCTGACATCTTGCTGTCTGGTGACGGTAGAGGCTAGTTCCCATCGATGCAGAGAAAGGGAAATGGAGTCGAGAACGGTCAACTGAGCATGCGCGAAATGCCTCTACCGCACCTCCACACGCCCCGCGTAGCATCCAGGCGCTAGGATTCTGGGAAGACCCGCCCCTACTCTGCGTCTGATTAGCTAACTTTAACCCTAACCCCGCCCTAACCTTAACCTACCCAAACAACGGAGGCAACGAGTACTTGCGCATGCTCAGTTGACCGTTCTCTGCATCGATGGGAACTAGCCTCTACCGTCTTGTGACGCTCAGGATGGGAGACCAGAAGTGAACCGCTGCGTCTCACCATGCCTCGCCGCTGCGTCTCACCATGCCTCGCCGCCATTGGTTGTATTTTGTCAGTTGGAAACCGGTGACATGAGAGGTCTTTTTGCCCGACTCTTTACATTTATATGAGTTACAACCTGGCACACAGCACCAAGGTTATGTTTATACGGCAGGTCTCGATGCCCATTTTGAATGTTTGGGCAAGAGTGTGACAGCGTCACGTTCTGAATGATGTACGACGCGCGTGACAAGCCCCCATCGATCTGCGTGGCAGCGCGGGAGTTACACTGGCACATATCCGGTTCCTGTCCCCAATTTATTTTCACATGTGCCTGTGGTCATAATCAGATTAGCAAACATCCGATTCCACACGCCTTCTTCCCGGTCACGCAGGGCCTAATGCATGTCCAATCTTGTGGCACATCAAAAAAATAAATCAATATTGGGTCATTTTTTGCCACCAAGGCTGTTTAAACGAAGCCCAAATCATTGCAGCTCTTGTTGGCAGTCACGGGATTCAGATGACGCGCGAGATTCAGACGGAGGGCAGGAAGTGGAAAGCAGAATGGACGAGGTGGAGCTGGTTTAGCCCGAACTGTGTTAGTTTAGACCAGTGGTTCTCAACCTTTTTGGGGTCCTGGACCCCCTGCGTATTTTTGATCTACCCTGAGGACCCCTCCACCTGATCTTGGGGGAGGGGGGTTGCAATTTGATAGAAACAGTAGAAACTGCATTTTAAATTGCATTATAGCATTTATTCACTCTTTGGGGCAAAAATAAGAGCTTTCAGTTGTAACTTAGATATAGTTAACAAAACAGAATTCTTATGCAGTAACTTTCAGATATATGTAACAAAACAGAATATGTATTCAGTAACTTTCAGATATATGTAACAACGGAATTTTTATGCAGTAACTTTTAACAATGCAAACGGGAGCGAGATCTCTTATTAAAATACAATAGATTACACTTGTGAAACAGATGTAATTAGCGAAAAAAGTCCTGTTACCCTTTATAGTTTAGGTAGATAAAGGTCTCAGTCACATTTGAGTAAAATAATCCTATTTCTATAAATGTCATAGGATCTTTTTTTTAAAATATATTTTATTTTCACGGACCCCTTGCAATTACACCACGGACCACTAGGGGTCCGCGGACCCCCGGTTGAGAAACACTGGTTTAGACGATGTTATGAGAGAAAGCTATAAACAGAAAGTATGACGTGTCGGATATGATGCTTATGTTATGAAGAGGGATTGTTTTGGACAAAGTGGCCAGTGCACACACCCGCGTTACGTGACTCCGCTCCTCCCGACCGCAGTCGACGGTTTGCAACCCATTTTTTTCTTCGGTCAATTTCTTGCACCCCCCCCCCCCCCATGAACAACAACTTTTGGTACTCAATAAAAACCCCTTGTGGTTTCTCAGTTAATGACGCCAAACATAGGCATTTTGAAAGGGTAGAGGCTAGTTCCCATCGATTCAGAGAACGGTCAACTGAGCATGCGCAAGTACTTGTTGCCTCCGTTGTTTGGGTAGGGTAAGGTTAGGGCGGGGTTAGGGTTAAAGTTAGCTAATCAGACGCAGAGTAGGGGCGGGTCTTCCTAGAATCCTAGCGCCTGGATGCTACGCGGGGCGTGCGGAGGCGCGGTAGAGGCATTTCGCGCATGCTCAGTTGACCGTCCTCTGTTCCGTTTCCGTTCTCTGCGTCGATGGGAACTAGCTTCTACCTTTTCGAAAGTTTGTGACAGTGCTTCCTGTGTAGAAAACCACTTCCTGCCCTCCATCTGTAATTCGTGACGTCATATGCAAACAACTGCAGCCGGTTATTTTCTCGCCCGGTGCGGGATTCGATATGGGGTGTACTGCACCACAAGGCGACGTCACTAACCGCTCGGCTAAAGGATCAGACCCGTTAGCTAGAGGCTAACGTGTCGTATTAGTAGTTTACAGTCGTCACCCTCTCCCGGAAGCGCGCCCTCGCGCTTTGTTATTCCCGCGCTCCGAAGAGACTTCTGAGGATCTGCACACTTCCGGATCCCGCCACTGCCACCAATGTAACCGGTTACTTTCTTGCCCGGTGCGGGATTCGATACGGTGTACTGCACCACAAGGCGACATCACTAACCGCTCGGCTAAAGCTAGGGGCTAACGTTTCTTATTAGTAGTTTACACAACCGTAGGCTGTGCTGTATAAGAAAATGCGAACTACTCTATACAGCTGTATGTAGCGGCGTTAATCACATTTTCGTGTACAACGCCGCCTATCGGCAAACCAGCCTAGTAAGGTTTCACATCCGCAAACTGTCTGCCAGTGTGACGTCACAGGCGGACACAATCTCGGCGTCGTTTCAGAAAACGCACAAGACACAGCTCAGCATGACGTCTGCTAACGGGGAGTTAGCCCGTACACACGTGTGAACTGTGGAGCCCCAAACAGAAGAGACACGACGTTGAAAATCCCGAGTTGCCATCTGAGAGTGGCGCTCGAAACTAAACCGTGTCTTTTTGCACAGCACGGTGATTGATGATGGGAATACTGTACAAATAGATGCACATTCGCCCAGTTAACATAAGAGCAAGAAGTGCGCAAGAGGGAACCTTTCCAAATTGAATTTCATGTTGTTTTTGGGTGTCACGTAATGACATCAACCAGATATGATCAGTACAAAGTAATGATAACTGTTTGTCGATGACTAAGCACTTGGTGTAAGCCAGTGAAAACACTATCAACTATACTCTTGGAAAATATGCTCTGCCAGAATAAAAGCACCATTTTGCTGCCTGGTGGCCTGATCTAAGATAAAATAATAAATGAGATGTTATTCTCTCTTGTTGGTGGCAGTAAACACCTGCAGGCTTCGTATGTTGCCATGACGGGACTTGGCACCGCAGTAGCTGGAATCAGGTCCAAGCGGTGCTTAAGGTGCATATGTAAACAGCGGGGCCCAAAATAGAAAAGGACTGCACGGCACTTTAGCTGCGTCACACTTTGGGACCCTGCAAACGCACTTGAGTTTCGAAGCCAATGAGCCAGAACGCAGCCACGGTCTTGCGTAGAGTCCTAATTACAAACAAAGCCTTTCAATGAAATTTATGAGACGAATTAGCTACGTCTTGCGTTGCCATTTACTGTACGTCTCAAAGATGAATATAAACAACTGGCGGGAAACCACCACAAGACACACATTACTCACAGACTTTATAGTTGTATATAACCTGCCCCATTGCTTTTGATGCTCTTATATGGACAAGGAAACATGCCCGTGTGCCCACATTAGGCCAGAAGATTGCTTCACACTCAGAAGAACTGGGTAATATACTACAGACGTCTTTAAATATTTCAACAATTAAAGTTTATCAACGTTTTGTTTATTCATTTCATTTGTGAGGCAAGAGAGAATGATTCAAAAGATGACAAATGACTCAAAAAAAGGTATTTCATCATCCTGCCTAGGTCCACCTCAGGCAACTCTGTCTTTCTACTAATACACCAGCAGGTGGCGGTAATAACCTGCAACGATCTCAATTAAGAATTGGCTCATTTAAATGAAAAATGTATACTGGTCAGTGTGAGGGGGGGGGGGGATCCTAAAAAGTGCCATCAACTGATCAACCATTGTCAAGAAACTAAAGCAGCTAGTAATGGCTCCATGTCATCGCATATCCCCCTCAAACATCGCAGAGTCAACGGACTCGCTGCATTTGAAATCGCACAGCCTTTGCCTGGTAACCGTTATTAATTCGGAACTTGCAGGTAAATCTGTGTGCTCAGGGGCATGTGGACAAATTGACTGACAACTGGCTAGGAAAGGGTTATCTAAATGGTCTGTAGAAATACAGCTGGACGTTTCGTAGAAAGTAAAATCCGACCTTGCTCAAACATCATGACATTTTATTATGAAAATAAGACAGAACGTAATTCGAGCACATATTTCCTTCTATCATGCATCACAGCTGATGGACATACACGAGCGCAGTATCTTACAGACAGTTCAACGCCTCTGCCCCACCAGCGACTCTGATATCTGGGTGGTTCACTGTGCACCACAGCGAGCGACAGATGATCCGCGGCCATTATTATGAACACGACAACAGATGGATTTGTCTGTGTGGGCATTTGTGTGTAGATAAGCATGTGGGGCTGGTGATGTGAAAGTGTGCGAGCCCATGTTTGTGTGCGAGTCTGTATAATTGGGTTGGTGTACGTGTGTGCATGACTAATGAAAAAGTGTGTGTTTGTAATGTAGATGTGTGTAATTAAGGGCTTCTCTGCCGGAAGATGGAGTTGTCACTTCGCCTCTTGAGCTTTTTTGGCACTCTGTTTTTCTTTTGCCTTGGGGACAAAGACAGAAAAATGACATTAGTGCTCAGGAGTGATAAGGAATCAATGACCGTCTGTATCTGTATAGATCTAATCGCTGGAAACGGGCATATGCTTTGCAGAGTTTTAACTCTGGATAATCTTCATTAGATTTCATCACTCAAATGATAATTCACCTTCACAAGTCCTGCCCCTGAACTAGGCAGAATATTCACCTACAAGATCAATTTTGCCCTCTAGTGGATAGCTGGAATGCTAAACAAAGTCAGGAATTTATTATAATCTCTTTGATACAAACCTGTGGATATTTTCTTCTGTGTGCATTTCAGTTTCATCAGACTAATATGAAAGATGTTAAATGGCTCAACTGAATTTAAAAAGGAATACCTTGACACCACATATTTTTGTTGTTTATTTTAGTTTACCTATTTTTTATTCACAAGGCACTTCCAAATTAATGAAAGTCTTTGCCCTTTAGTGTCCCTAAAAATTGCTTGTAAGTTCATGCTTTTTTTTTAAATGAAAGTCAAAGGGTATGGCTATGAGGAGTCTCTGGTGAAGAGAAATTGCTCACTTAATATCCAAATGTCAAGGTGTTATTTCATGGTTTCTAAATTCAAAGGTCATACAATTAAAACAAAAAAGAAAGAAAGGTTTTAGAAAAAATTATTTACCTTCTCCACCAGAGGTATTAACTGCTGGTACTCTGCCAGTGTCTTCAGGAGCTCCATGATGAATGGTAGGTAGTTGTGCTTTCGTCGAATATTTTCAATCTAACACAGATTGAAACAGATCAATGAAAAGCATTTAAAATAAAAACACACTCGCTCATGCAGAAGAACAAAGCTCTCACTGTGTCTATGTGGTGCATTCTTAATATTATGTTACTTCAGGTTTCTTACTTTGACTCAGATTCGTAACCAATTATTAAGCATGACATAGTGCAAAGAATAATCAACATGTAATTTTTAAATGTGATTATTGGTCATATTAGCATTTACTTTTTTTGCTTCATCAAACTTGGATATACTGCTGGCATTACAAGATGTTTCCCTCTATTTACATCTTGGCGGAAAATACTGGTACGATAAACTCACCTTATATCTTTTGAGTTTCTGGTTTTCCTCTTCAATGAGGAGCTGATGCTTGGCTATCTCTGACTGAATGGAGCTGAGAAAGGTGCTGCTCTGATCTGTGTCCATCGGTTCTTCCTAGGGAGAGAAAAAAACAGGCTGAAGACCAAGGTGCAATAGCTGTGCAGGAAACGAAGAAATTATATATGTAAGGGCTATGTAGGCTGTAGCTGGGATCATGTAAGAAGTACAACCTTTACCTCGTCTACGACATATTCTAATGAGGGATGTTATATTTAAAACCAAAAATTTTTTTGGCATACTTTAATGATCGCCGTAGGGAAATTACACTTTGCATTTAACCTATCCTAGCTGTGTAGTTAGCTGTGGGGCAGCCGCCGTGCAGCACCCGGGGACTAACTCCAGTTTGTCTTGCCATGTCTCGGTCAGGAACAGACAGGAGTATTAACCCTAACATGCATGTCTTTTTGATGGTGGGGGAAACCAGAGCACCCGGAGAAAACCCATCGCAGACACAGGGAGAACATGCAGACTCCACACAGAGTGACCTGGGATGACCCCCAAGGTTGGACGAACCCAGGACCTTCTTGCTGTGAGGCGACAGCGCTAACCACTGCGCCACCGCACCGCCCAAGATAAGTGTTATATTGGGTTTAAAACTTTTCGAATAGATATTTGACTTAAGCCACTTGGGATTCCAAGTTAACTTGGTAAGACAATTACCAAGAAGAAAATTGACATACAGTAGTTGGGGAAACATTGATATTGAATGGGGATTAAAATTCTGCTTCACTGTTTACATTGTGAACAGTGAAGCAGTTCATTACCGTTTTGTCATCATTAAGGGTGCACATTACAACACCTTGAAGTTACAATTCTGAAGATGACTGTTTGACAAACTGACGACTATGATGATTGCGCTGATGTTTGAGCACTCCAAAAAGTTTTGCCAGTGCTACTGTGTCAGTATCGTTGCCCAGTGTTGTAGTTGACTCACTAAACCTCGAGTCCAAGTCGAGTCTCGAGTCCCCAGTGTTTGAGTTCGAGTCCGAGTCCCCAAAGAAGAGTCCGAGTCGAGTCCTCATTACCTGAGTCCGAGTCCGAGTCATCAAGGTTGAGTCCGAGTCGAGTTCCAAGATGGGCTCCAGTGCTCCACTCTGGCATCGTAAAAAAGCTCCTGATCATCAATGGTATGGTATTAATATAGCTATCGGTATCTTATGCCAAATTACTACTACTACTACTACTTTCGGCTGCTCCCGTTAGGGGTCGCCACAGCGGATCATCCGCCCTAATAATTTGGCATTAACAAAAACAAAAAAACAATCTTTATCAATTAACGAGTCCGAGTCTGAATGCAGTCAATGCTCCAAATCCGAGTCATCAGTGCTCAAGTCCAAGTCGAGTGACGAGTCCTGAAAATCAGGACTCGTGTCCGACTCGAGTACTACAACACTGTCTTCGCCACTATCAAAAAAAAAAAAACATGGCTAAACCAGGAGTTTAGCTGTTGATGTTTTAGCCTCTGCTAGCAATGGTATTATGGGCAGGGAGGAGTAGGGATCGAGTCAGTGCAAAAGCTGATACTAAGCAGTTACAACTGATATCACAGCATTTCCGCTGAGCCGAAATGTTGAAGCACAGGGAACGGATGTCGTGAAGAACTCTGATGGAATGTTTTCAACATCTCTGAATTTATGGATTTGACTTGTTTGGATGTTTACCCAGGGATGCATACTCGTGCTTAAAAGGGAAAGTTCACCAATTTTCAACATTATCTCTGTCTATCTGCAACAGGGATAGCACACCTGCAACTGTTCTCGATCGTTTCTGCACCTTCGTTTTTTTTCCAGCCACCAAGTGACGTATTATGACATCAGTTGGCGGCCTGAAAAACTGCAGCCAAGCAGGGTTTCTGGTATTCTAATCAACTCTAAACATGCCGTTCAAAAAAACAAATCCTAAGTTTCCGATGATGGAAATGATGTCCCACAACACTAGCACAGAGGCTTACATGTAGGAGCTGTAGAAAAGACTGAGCAGGAGAAGGCCGATTTCTCCTTCAATATAGTAAGATGTGAGGATTTTATTGCTTCAATCGACAATACGCCTCACCAATACTGATTGCACATACACAAAACCATACGTGAAAGTTCCCTTTAAGCTTTAGGGGCACAGTGGAGCTTAAAATTAATTTGTTTTGTTGTACATGCTTTCTTTGGATTTTTGCAGTTTTCAGATTTCACGGCAGATAAAGATAATATTGAACTTCAATATTTCTATAGTGATATTTCAAAAATTGCAATATGCACTGAATTGGCGCTAAGATATCAAATCGGGACCCCTCTATTGATTCCCAGCACTAAAATGTATTCTAGATCTTGATATCTGCATACCACCTGCCCTATTCTTCAGCGTTTTGATACTATGGCAAATACATGAAACAGTTTGCGCTATAATCATTTGCCCTGGGAAAGTCCTACCAGTTAAATGTTCAAATGAGCGAGCACAAAAGCATTCAGGACTTCCTAGTATTTGTAGATTAACAAGTATCTTTAATATGCCAGCTTGTTTGCATGTAAATCTTCAGGATTGTATCTTTAAAGGAGTGGTGAATATTTAACGGTTATACAGAGTTATGGGGTATCCAAGTGTCATGATAAAAGGTAGTCAGGGCAAGTGTATAGATACCATCCCCCATAAAAGAAGTAGTCACCTGTTTGACCAGTCAGTAAATTAACACCAAATGTATGTAGTTTCTGTATTTTAGCTTTATCTTAAGTCTCCTTCGGCTACAGGTGTAGAAATCTTAAAAATAAAACATGACATTAATTGTAGCACCCCCAGTATATTTTTCTAAATCCTTGATTTTGGTGGCATCATTCCTTTATGATTTTCGCAAAATTAGACCATTAGCATCTGCCATTTCCTGCATGAAATGAGGCATGACTGGGAGACCCACTGTAATCATGTTGTGTAACTCGAGACTTTTTGAACTGTGGCTTCTCAATGTAAGTGAAGATGAAATACACTGCTCAAAAAAATAAAGGGAACACATAAGCAATGCAATGTAGCTCCAAGTCAATCACACTTTTGAGATATCAACCTGTCCAGTTAGGAAGCAACACTGATTTGTGAATCAATTTCACCTGTTGGTAAATTGTCTAATTTCCACCAGGTGGAAATTAGACAATTTGCAAGACACCCCCTATAAAAGGAATGGATTTGCAGGTGGTGGCCACAGACCATTTGCCTGCCCTCATCTTTTCTGGCCGATCTTTGGTTAGTTTTTCATTTTGCTAGTGCCCTCACCACTAGAGGTGGCATGAGGCGGTATCTGCAACCTACAGAAGTTGCTCAGGTAGTGCAGCTCATCCAGGATGGCACATCAATGCGTGCTGTGGCAAGAAGATTTGATGTGTTTCCCAGCACAGTGTCCAGAGCATGGAGGAGGTACCAGGAGACAGGCCAGTACACCAGGAGACGTGGAGGGGGCCGCAGGAGGACAACAACCCCGCAGCAGGACCGCTATCTGGTCCTTTGTGCAAGGAGGGACAGGAGGAGCACTGCCGGAGCCCTACAAAACGACCTTCAACAGGCCACTAATGTGCAGGTTTCTGCTCAAACAGTGAGAAACAGAATGCATGAGGATGGTATGAGGGCCCGACGTCCACAATTGGGGCCTGTGCTCACAGCCCAACACCGTGCAGCCCGATTGACCTTTGCCAGAGAACATCTTGGTTGGCAGATTCGCCATTGGCGCCCTGTGCTCTTCACAGATGAGAGCAGGTTCACACTGAACACATGTGACAGACGTGAGAGAGTCTGGAGACACTGTGGAGAACGTTCTGCTGCCTGCAACATCCTCCAGCATGACCGGTTTGGTGGTGGGTCAGTGATGGTCTGGGGAGGCATATCCTTGGAGGGCCGCACAGACCTCTACGTGCTAGCCAGAGGTACCCTGACTGCCATTAGGTACCGGGATGAGATCCTCAGACCCATTGTCAGACCATATGCTGGTGCAGTGGGCCCTGGGTTCCTGCTCATGCATGACAATGCTCGTCCTCACGTGGCCAGAGTGTGTCAGCAGTTCCTGTATGTCGAGGGCATTGATGCTATGGACTGGCCTGCACGTTCCCCAGACCTGAATCCAATCGAGCACCTCTGGGACATCATGTCTCGTACCATCCGCCAACGCGATGTCGCACCACAGACTGTCCAGGAGTTGACCGATGCCCTGATCCAGGTCTGGGAGGAGATCCCTCAGGAGACCATCCGTCGTCTCATCAGGAGCATGCCCAGACGTTGTAGGGAGTGCATACAGGCACGTGGAGGCCACACACACTACTGAGCCTCATTTTGAATCGTCTTGAAGAATTTCCACAGAAGTTGGATCAGCCTATGTTCTCATTTTCCACTTTGATTTTGAGTATGATTCTGAATCCAGACCTTAATGGGCTAATGATTTTGATTTCCATTGATCATTCTTAGGTTATTTTGCTCTAAACACATTCCTCTGTCTAATAAATAAAGATTTTCAGCTGAAATATTTCATTCATCGAGGTCTATATTGTGTTTTTAGGTGTTCCCTTTATTTTTTTGAGCAGTGTATATTCTTTCTGATGTCCGCACCTCAGATTTTGCCCTTGAGATACCACTCACCTCAGTAAGCTGGGCCTGGAGCTCTGCAATTTTCCTCTCATAAATCATCTTTCTGTCTGACACGATGGCCATCAGGTTGAATCGGATTTCCCCTTCACTGTACCTGCGAGGATGGATAACACGATTGGTTCAGTGAAAAACGAAGAACATGGCTTGTGTTTAGCTGGAGGAATATAAGCACGGAAATATAAACCGCTAAGTCTTCACAGACTCAAAGCAGTGAAAGACCTTTTGGTTATGAGCATAGAGGAATACACGAATGTGCCTGCATACAAAAAAAACCCGAGGTACTCCATGTCTCACCGCCGACTGGAACATGTTACCGAGAAAATACAGGAAAATATTTTAAACAATGGTAAAAGATTTGAGTGTGCGGGAGTTTTAGCAGACCCATAATATAAACTGCAGAAGCAAGCATATGTTTACTATAAAATGAATTGGGTATAGGTGTTTACTTCTGTATTCTTTTTTCGATCACTGGACGAACTGCATTGATCCAGTCATCCTGGTTGCAAGCACCTGGAACACAACACAAATAAGGAGAGGAAGTAATTTAGAAATATCACACATTAGACTGCAGGTGCCCATGTATAATTATCATCACAAAGCCAACAGCTTTGGGTGAAATGGACCATGACAAACAGGGGGAAATTAGCTTAATTGGAGTGCACAGTAGAGTCTGGCACCAGGCAACTTTCCACATTAATTATTGTCAATCCTCAAACTGCAAACTGAAAGACGTGCAACAATTGCAAAATGATACAAAGTATCTACATTCTCTTTTCAAGATGCATGAATGTGTAACCCACACAGCACGTTTGATTGGTCAGATGAGTACAACTGGGTGGACAGACAGGTGGGTGGAGTTTTCACCTTTCTAAGCAGTGACTGACAATGACATCTGCACCCATCAGCGATCTCCATCATGCAAAATGAACTCAACCTCTGGTTAAAGCAACGTGCATGTCGCTGATCTGATGATTGAAAATTGTGTTCTTTCAAGTTGTTATCAATATGAGATTGATTAATTGTCCACCCCTAGGCCCTGTGATGGCTTGGCGGCCTGTCCAGGGTGTCTCCCCGCCTGCCGCCCGATGACTGCTGGGTTAGGCTCCGGCATTCCCACGACTGAGAGTAGGATAAGTGGTTTGGATAATGGATGGATGTCCACCCCTAACACCAACACCATCCACATTCCGATGTCGGCAATTGAAAGTCTGGCCATGTATATTATATAATGCTCTGATGAAGGCAAAAGCCAAAACCCATCAGTCAGCCTTGCATGGCCAAAAAAATAAATAAATAAAAGGTTTGCATGGAGCAAATCCTGCCACTTCCATGGTGTGTGTGGATTGCGCTCTACATGTTGCTGCTTACCCAGGTCGATTGGTCCCTCTCGTAGTCCATCCAGCTCATATAGTCTACCGTTTACAGGGACATAGCTCACAAAGTGAAATGCGTCCTCATCCTTTGCTGAAGATTTTGCATCAAATTCAAACATTTGCTGTCTGTAAAGAGAAACACAAAAAGTCTGCTTATATCAAAATAAAGAACAAGGAAATTTACAGTCACATACTATTGAAAGAGGAAATAAAGCACCAAGGAATACTTAGATGTGGTGCTGGTTTTAGGCCATGTTAGCAACCAGGGCCAGCTTCATGGTGAAAATGAGATATCCAAATGATAATCAAATACATAAATACAGACATATTTGGTTTATGGATGTGGTGAGGGAGGACATGCAGGTGGCTGGTGTGACAGAGGAAGATGCAGAGGACAGGAAGAGATGGAAACGGATGAGCCGCTGTGGTGACCCCTAATGGGAGAAGCCGAAAGTAGTAGTAGTGGTGGTGGTAGTAGTATAAGATATGTAAATCAATACATACGAACAACGTGGTGTTAAAATCATAGATAGAATTTGCTATTACAATTTACAATTTCATTTAGCAGACGTTTTTATCCAAAGCGTACATCTGAGAGTTAATACAACACAAGCAAGGATCTAGTCAGGAGGCGACAACACAAGCAAGTGCCAAAAAAAATAGGTTCAAGTCCGACAGGACAATAAATGTCAACAGGCAGTGCACAAAGGCAATGCATAGGGTGAACAGAGGCGATTTGTTTTTTTCAGATGGTCATGCATATATACATAGTCATACACTTACATTTAAGTATCGGAAAGTATGAATGAAATGAAAAATGCACCATACGATTCTTAAGCTGTCTATCATCTCAAAAGGATGACATGCTAAGTGATGTGAGCCTGGTTAGACCCTCGTCTCCCATCAGTACATTTCTATTCCAGCAATACACTACCTAGAATCCTCATTAAAGACATTATCAAAGTGAGGGAAATAGGCTTGCTGTAAGGATGTTTGGACTGGAATAAGGTAATACTATGATAAATACTACTACTAATAACAATAATAAAGTAATATTTTACAGTCATCACCAAATATAATATTTATTAAGAACTACAAATCTTTGAGTCACATTAGAAAGTTATACTAGTTAGAAATAATGAAATGATGCAGTGCTCAATGATAAACCAAGTAACGGGTCCACTAAGCCAAACTGGTGCATCACCAATACCATCAACTAAGTGTCATCATTGAGTGTTTTACTTCTAAATCTCTTACCTAGGGCACTTACTGCACACCTATCCGTCCTTGAAAAGGAAACCCTACACTTTATAATCCTAAAGTTTGTGATTGCAAACATTCCCAAATCCTCTGTGTATAGTACACCTGGGCATTGAAACTCTCGTTAATGGTCATGCCTATTTGCATATGAAACCGATCGTTGGGTTTCAGTCTATGCAGATGTATTGTTTATAGGGTGGGGACACCTGCAGTCAGTTTAGACTGAAGAGGTCACAGTAACACTTTCTATGAAGCTTGCATCTATAACGCCCTATAAGCATCTATAATGCCCGATAAGTGTAGCTATAAGTCATTGTAAGATTCATTATAACCATGTATATGCCCTCACAACACCTCATAACCACCTTTATGATACATTATACAGATTCATGCATTATAAATGTCATCATTAGCCTGTTTATCTGTCAAATGTCATAATGCATCATAGCCAACTTGTTTTGCTGAAGTTTTGTCGAGATGCATAATGAGACTTCAGTGCTATTTCAGTCTTCCGCCATAGCCGTTAGTCATTGTAATACACATTATAGGAAAGTATGGGCGTTATAGATGCTTATAGGGTGTTATAGATGCAAGCTTCATAGAAAGTGTTACCGAGAGCACTTATGCCCCTTTTCCACTACATGGTACCAGCTCAACTCGACTCGTGGAGTGTTGTTTTCCATTACCGTAACAGTACCCCCTCAGTGTAGCTGGTCTGCATTGATTTTGGTACCCGCTCCAGTTTTTTTGGAACCTCGACAAAGGTGGTACCTGAAAAGTGGTAATTGTTACCAAAATGCCGGCACTTTCCAGTAATGGAAAACGAAAAAGTTGAGTTGAGTTGAGCCGGTACCATGTAATGCAAAAGGGGCATTAGATGATTGATGAAACGTTTCTGTCAATAAACGTTGTATCCAGATGAACTGATTCAACTTTCTTTGATTTTCTTACCTGGCTTATTGAGCATGCATAAAAACAATCCTAAGGTTTCTCTCTCTTTTTTTTTGTCTCAAAAGGTTTTTTTTTTTCCCTGTGGAATTTTCCCTCATCAAAGGTCTAAGGATAGGGGGTGTCACAAATTGTCAGTTACTGTATCTATCCGTTTTTACTTTGTGAATGCTAAGCCCCCTGAGACTAACTGATTTTGAGCTATCCAGATCAAATTGGCTTGACTAATAGGTGTTAAGGATAATTAAACAACCATTAAGTCTTTATGCACGCTCAATAATCCAGGTAAGAACAAAGAAAGTTGAATCGGTTCACCTGGATACAACATTTGACAGAAACGTGTCATTACTCGTTCAGTCTAAACTGACTGCAGGTATCCCCACCCTAATAAACAATAGAGTTGCATAACGACTGAAACCAACGATCCCTTTCATATGCTAATAGGCATGACTCTTAACTGGAGTTAATGTTCCTCATCCTTGAAAGAGTGGCCAGTGGCCTGTGCACACCATTGATAGGGAGTAATGCTGGTTTGAACGGGGAGTCAGAGGACATCTATGTGAAGAGGGAACGACCATCCCTGAACCGACGGGGGGGCGCTAAGAGTACGAGTACCTCTGTCTTAACTTATTGAAACTCTTGGTCATGCCAATTAGCATATGATACTGATCATTGGTTTCGGTCGTTGTGCCATTGTATTGTTTATAAGGGTGGGGATACCTGCAGTCAGTTGAGACTGAAGAGGTCACCTACATGAGTGATGAAACGTTTCTGTCAATACACGCTGTCCAGATGAACTGATTCAGCTTTTTTTGAACAACCATTAAGGACAATTTGTCAATGAATCCGAACATCCCAAGTTTGCATAACAACTTACCTGGCAAAGCTGTTGTGAACTTGTCTGATAACCTCAGAGTTGCTGAGAGCCAACCCTTTCATCTGTCAAAAAGAGAAATTCCGGAATCAGAAACACAATGCCAAATAAGTCAAGCTCCTGCCAAAATTCATTCACGATTCATTGTTGCTAACTTTAAATGGGAATCAATTTTTATAAAGCAGATATACTACCATGAAAACTTAAGTGTACCAAAATATGCATGATTGAAAGGATGGACTACTAAAAAGTATGATTGGCCCCTTTAAAAATCAACTACTGCTTTAAGTACATGCAGTTGCAGGACAACAGGCAGCACAGCTCATTTGATTGACTTGAAAAATCATGTGAACATACAGCAGCATCAAAACTGTGTGAAAATTCTCTGAACTCTGTCAATGTGTCTCCCAGCAACATGTCAGAATGGGAACAGTTGAGCAGTACGCTGACTATTGCCTGGGTGGCACACGCATTGTTTATAACCTGAAAACGAACAGACAGGACATAAATCAGACATTAGAATAATGTAATATTACTATACATCAACAATAAAATTATCAATATGCTCATTAATATAAATGAGTGAACCATAGTGCTAGTGTTACCCAAGGTGATATGAATTTAGAAACCACAGTATGCAAGTTAACTGAATAATCAAGTCAAAACAAAAGTATATCATGCCTGTTTGGCAAAGAAGATATTTTCAAGTCTTGAATCCTGGACAATTGATCCTGCTGGTTCTTCGCCTGGTTGCCACTTGAAGAGGAAAATCAATCCGTGAACTGGTCTGGAAAAGGAAATATAATCCTATCTTCATAAACTTAAAAGCCCAAACAAACACCTGGAGTGTTGTAGCTGACTTAACTTTACTGAACTTACTTTAAATTGTCGAAGTTTTCCGGCTCCATACTCCAAATTTCTTCAACCTGGGCTCCTTTGCAACCTAATGACGTTTAGCAACATATGGGGACATTGATTCAGGCCCTGTTGAAACTGCTCAACCTTAAGTATTTAATGCTATCAGTGTAGTCTGCATTGTTCTGCTTCACCTTAGTTATTGCACATCTGTTACTGTACCTACTGCATGTCTATCTGTCCTGAAAGAGGAATACCTCCCCTGATGCCCTTCCAAAGGTTTCTCCCTTGTTTGCCCCCCCCCCCCCAAAAAGGCCTTTTTCCCCCCTGTAGTTTTTCCCTCATCCGGATTGAGAGTCTAAGGTGGGGGGGTCTCGTACACTGGCATCTATCCTATCTGCTGGAGAATGAAATGTGATTGTAAAGCCCTATACAGAGAGTTACACAAATACAATTTGACATGACTTAACCCAAGTGGCTGGGCATCAGCGAGCAGCCTGTATGTACTTCTAAGCAACACAGAGACCGATGTCACTATCGTGGTGTCTTGTTTTCACCCGCTCTAATGCATGTTGAACGCTGAGTAATGCTAACCAGCAACCTTATCATGAGCTGCAAAGCTAGCATGGTGAATGTGATCATATCCACTATTTGAGACTAATACGGCGTCCGAGTGGCAAAGCGTAGAGCCTGGCCTCCGGAATGATTCATTTCTGCCAAACCCCACGCCTGACAACCACCAGGTAGTTAACCGTTAGCTCACAGGCACCCCTGCTAGTTAGCGAGCTAGCCATTTAGATAGCTAGCCACGTTATATTGAACAGGCTAGGTTAGCAACGGCTCACTCACCAAACCCTTTGATCAATTCAGTAAATACTCCGGGATCACTCTCCATTAGACACCATTCCCCTGCACTGCCAGACATTTTTGTTGTTGTTGTTGTTGAATCTGCTTTACAATCACTGTGGGGGGATACACAACTCCAGCGGCACCGTTTATTCTTATTCTTCTTCGGCGTCTTCGTACTTTTTCTTCTTGTCTTTTTATTAACGTTTGACAAACAGTGCAATGGCACGTCACCGCCCCCGCCTGGTGTGGAAAGCAGTTTCACCCACCCCCCACCCCTTTTTTTTTAAATACTCTTTATTGGATTTTTGCACAGGTTTATAAGACAAAAGGGAACAACATGTAAACGTGCTTGTGAGTTTTACTCCATGGAAACCAAACCCACCAACCAATAACCCACCCTCAATCCACCCAACTGCACCCTAAATTGGAGAAGCATAACAACCGGACGGGGAAAAAAGTGTGTGCGTGTGTGTGTGTGTGTGTCAATATAAATATATATATTGTATGTATAGTGTGTGTGTGTGTGTGTGTGTGTGTGTGTGTGTGTGTGTGTGTGTGTGTGTGTGTGTGTACACACACACACACACACACACACACATATACACTCACTGGCCACTTTATTAGGTACACCTTGCTAGTACTGGGTTGGACCCCCTTTTGCCTTCAGAACTGCCTTAATCCTTTGTGGCATAGATTCAACAAGGTACTGGAAACATTCCTCAGAGAGTTTGGTCCATATTGACATGATAGCATCACGCAGTTGCTGCAGATTTGTCGGCTGCACATCCATGATGCGAATCTCCCGGTCCACCACATCCCAAAGGTGCTCTATTGGATTGAGGTCTGGTGACTGTGGAGGCCATTTGAGTACAGTGAACTCATTGTCATGTTCAAGAAACCAGTCTGAGATGATTCGAGCTTTATGACATGGCGCGTTATCCTGCTGGAAGTAGCCATCAGAAGATGGGAACACTGTGGTCATAAAGGGATGGACATGGTCAGCAACAATACTCAGGTAGGCTGTGGCGTTGACACGATGCTCAATTGGTACTAAGGGGCCCAAAGTGTGCCAAGAAAATATCCCCCACACCATTACACCACCACCACCAGCCTGAACCGTTGATACAAGGTAGGATGGATCCATGCTTTCATGTTGTTGACGCCAAATTCTGACCCTACCATCCGAATGTCGCAGCAGAAATCGAGACTCATCAGACCAGGCAACGTTTTTCCAATCTTCTATTGTCCAATTTTGGTGAGCCTGTGCGAATTGTTGCCTCAGTTTCCTGTTCTTAGCTGACAGGAGTGGCACCCGGTGTGGTCTTCTGCTGCTGTAGCCCATCTGCCTCAAGGTTCGACGTGTTGTGCGTCCAGAGATGCTCTTATGCATACCTCGGTTGTAATGAGTGGTTATTTGAGTTACTGTTGCCTTTCTATCAGCTGGAACCAGTCTGGCCATTCTCCTCTGACCTCTGGCATCAACAAGGCATTTTCGCCCACAGAACTGCCGCTCACTGGATATTTTCTCTTTTTCGGACCATTCTCTGTAAACCCTAGAGATGGTTGTGCGTGAAAATCCCAGTAGATCAGCAGTTTCTGAAATACTCAGACCAGCCCGTCTGGCACCAACAACCATGCCACGTTCAAAGTCACTTAAATCACCTTTCTTCCCCCATTCTGATGCTCAGTTTGAACTGCAGCAGATCGTCTTGACCATGTCTACATGCCTAAATGCATTGAGTTGCTGCCATGTGATTGGCTGATTAGAAATTTGCGTTAACGAGCAGTTGGACAGGTGTGCCTAATAAAGTGGCCGGTGAGTGTATATACACATATATGGCGTTTTTTCCCCCCCGAAACCGTCAGCAGTGTTGATAGAAGTGCTCAACTAAGCAGCTGATGAGTGAGTGACACACATACAGGCTTGTACTGGTTTGTATTTAACTTTTTTCCCTGCCTCTGTGTGTATACATATATATATGTATATATATATATAGCCCTGTGATGGCCTGGCGGCCTGTCCAGGGTGTCTCCCTGCCTGCCGCTCAATGACTGCTGGCACAGGCTCCAGCATCCCCGTGACCCTCAGCAGGATAAGCGGTTAAGACAATGTGTGTGTGTGTGTGTGTATATATATATATATATATATATATATATATATATATGCACGGATATGCAGCAGATATGTACGCAGATATGCAGCATTGGTCTAGTTTGCCTCCATCTCTAGCAGGTTGTGTAGGTATGGTCAAGATGGTCATCTTACCTAAGTTCTCGTATCTCTTCCAGCACATTCCAGTTCTCCTTAAGACATTTTTTTTGTTTGCAGACCTGGATAAACTCATCTCTTCTTTCATTTGGACTTTTTTTTCTAAACTTATAAATCACAAATTCTTCACTGAGTATTAAAAAAAGGCCACTTTTATTAAATAAAAGCCAGTAAATCCATATACTTTTGGCATCATGAACTGGTGAGGTCATGCACAAATAAATGCAGGACTTTGTTCATGTCAACTTGTATTACAGTCATTTCGCATCCAAAGTAATAAAGTGTGCATGTCAAAGTCGAAACATAAAAATGACACTCTAAGCCTAAATACAGAGGTAAGCATGCAAATAGAGAGACCGTATTTAGACTGCCATTATGTACATTAAAAAACACCTATCCTGAAAACTTGTATGGAAAGTATCAGAATCAGACTTCACAAATTGTGCTGAATAATATAGCAGCTTTAAATATACTGTGCAACACTATATGAGATCGAAGTATTCCGTAGATGCTGATAAATAAACAAGACCGCCATGACAGAGCAATGTACTACTTGTAAAACAAAACCAAGAAAACGTTCAACAAATCCGGGCAGAGTAAAAACAGCAAGAACGGTTAGTCATTTAGCCGACTCAAACTGGCCGCTACCCGAGCCTTCGGAGCCGGTGGCCGCGCAGCAGGGGGCACACTGTTCAATTAGGGGCAGTAACTTGCCCTGCTGATGGAGCTGCTTGGTGTCTGAGCCTCCCCCGATGCAGTTCCCGTTAATGAAGACTCTGGGCACCTGGACACACAAATAACATCACAACGTCATCATAGCAGGGACGTCACACAAATATAACCCAAGAATAATGTCAAATATTATATGAGTGAACTGATGTGTGCCAGTTTATTAATGTGTTTGATATAAAAAGTGGAACTGGATTTTTTTGAATTAATATCAGATCTTAACAAAAGGCAAGTAGAGTTTGATGACATGTATGTTCATTGTTATGTACAGAATAAAGATCACCTTCCCTTTATGATGCCATTTTTTATTATTTGTGACCATTACTCACAATTCTAACAGCAAATAATTTGGATGATTAGCCTGTACAATTAAACTAATATTATCAGGGCCGGATCTAGGCATAGGCAAACTAGGCAGCTGCCTAGGGTCTAATTGGCACAGGGGGGCCCAGACAGACAGATAAAAGCATCAACTTTTGGTCTAAATTAAAAATATTTAACATAAAATATTTTAAACTATAAATAGATAAAAACAAACAAAAACATATACCTAACTAACGAACCATAATAACCATGTGGCAGTTAAAAGTAATATTGTTTGTTTACAATGTATCAAAATGTGCTTGTTTGGGGGTGGGGTGGGGTGGGGAGCCCAAGAAAATGCTCTGCCTAGTGTAATCCATCCATTTAATCCGGCCCTGAATATTATTGCACACAAATATGCTTCTTTTTTTATATTTTGTCAACACTGCAACAAACTAAATGCCCATATTGAATAACAGGTAAATTCATTTGCCATGCCTAAATATGGCGAGGGGCTCTTACCGTTCTGGCGCCGGTCATCTGAGCTAAGGCCTCCTGAAGTCTCCTCCCGTCGCTGTGCTCGTCCAGTTCTATAACCTTATAATTGGTGCCTATTTCATTGAATACATTCTTTGCCATTTTACAATAGGGGCAGGTCGTCTTGGAGAATATCACCACACAGTTGCGTGACACCACCTCCTGAAACATTACAAAAGACTGTATGATTAACAGAGAAAAGCCATGGGTTGTGCACATCCCAGGTCACGCGTGAAGGGAAGTGCAAAAACCAAACCGATTATGGGAATCTCCAAGCTTAACACGTGCGTCGAGTTTGTCTGAATCAAGTGCAATGTTTCGGGGAAGCACAGGAAATAAAGTTGTAAGAACAAATAACTACTTGTTCATGGATTTTCAGTAGACTTCAGCAGTATTTATTTCAATATAACAACTGGTGAGAATGTCGCATTTAATCAGCTTAGTCTCTCACACACACACACACACACACACACACACACACATATGGCCAATTTAGCATTTCTATCTTAGCATGTGTATCTTAGCGTGCGCTTTTGATTGTGCACATTCAGAGTTATGGGGAAACTGCATCTCTGTGACACGCTGCTACTTACAAACACATTCACGTTCGTCCCAGTACAATTTTTCAATGAAGAAAACAGGAAATAAACTCGACTACTCTTTTCTTACTTAAAGGGCGGGGTCTATTGTTTGTGCTTTTGAGGTTTCTATATCATTCTCTGGCTTCCCAGCAGGGTAGTAGTCCTAGTATGTACTCAAAAACAAAAGTTAGACTTTAGGTTCTGTGGCAACATGGTTTCAGCATCAAATCTGTTTTCCCCTTAAAAACCTTCCCCATGTGACCTGACGTAGGTTTCGCCACCTTCCTTTAACACTTTCATCACTCTCCATGCTTTCCCCTCCCTCACCCCCCCCCACACACTGTTTGTGTGTCGGGGGGGGTGAGGGAGGGAAAAGGGAAGTAAAGTGGGCATTTCCTTTTGAACGACCCCTTTAAGGGAAATGGCGTGGAGAAAAAAAAAATCTAAAATAGCCATTGGACAAATGCTCCATCCAGATACAATTAATTAAACTGCCTGTCAGTGAATTTAATTTAAAACCAGCACACCATATTAAGGCTGGGCAATAATTCAACAGTATTGTTTATTTTCTTTCAATGGTATTGTATCCTAATGGGAGCAGCCGAAAGTAGTAGTAGTAGTAGTAGTAGTAGTAGTAGTATTCTTTCAGTGGTATTGTATTGGGATGAAATTATTGATATTGTCATATCGTGATACACAATCTTGTTGTCAAAATTAATGATAATGTGAATCTAGTACCTAAAATTTCTCACAAAACGAGGTCTGAATTATATCAGAGTTATGATTTAAAAAAGTCGTTTTAGTTTTATATTGTTACCTCACATTACCAAACAGTTCAAAGTGATGAGCTTCAGCTGGATTTTTAAACACAGTATTTTTGCATATGTACGCATATATCGTAATAAACAGCACACCGATATCATGCAAAATTCCCCACGATTATTGTGATGATGTTTTCCATACTAGCCAGAACTACACCACATGTCTATCACTTCAGTTTATTGAGTTGAAATACACTTATTTAAGTTATAGACATTTATTGCACAAGTGGAATAGTACCATCTGATTTCTGAAAAAGTCATGACAACCACAAACAGACACTACTGTGTTTATGACGGCTGCAGATGTACTTTCTCGTGTTTTACTCAAAACAGATCCAGGGAATAGACAAGTCTCGTCGATAGGCTCTTCTTACCTGAACATACTGCGTACACGCCGAGCTGGACAGACCACCGGCGGACGAGGACGTGAAATTACCCATGCTGAGGGGGGAAAAAGAAAAGAAAGGAAAGATTACCAGAACATCACTGCTAGCTTTTGCCCTATTGCATGCCATCATTAGCGCAAATTAGGCAACCTCAACACCTGACAAGCACAAGCCTTTAACATCAAAACACGCACAGGCTAACACAGTGACCTTAGAAACTTGAGGAAGTCGAAGGACGAGACGAAGGTGTGCTCATTTATCAGGGTCGATAGCATCACAATTTGCAGGATGCCTGATGATCTGTGAGATAGCGCTTCCATCATTATGTTAGCCGTTAGACCGCCACGAAACACTGTCTTAATCCCTATCCTGACAACTGCCACCCGAGTCCGATTTAGCTCTACCTCGCTGCTGATCTAGGATTAGTGTTAAGGGTGGCCAGACTCTCGTAACTCCCACCAGTTTATTTGTCTGATTCACCTGTGGAGAATAAACTCTACAGTGGCATGCCGCAACTCATATGAATCATCCAATACTACCGTTACTATTGTGCCCTCACTTAATCAGACATAATTACTGGCGTCTACTGCTGTGCCCTCCTCCCATCTGCACTTGACATGTTATGAGCTAATTGGCGATGATGACATGTCTGTTGTACTGGTATGTAATAAAGCACAACTACTCTCTAGTTTGATTCTCCTGTTCATCGCCCCTTGACGATCAAGGGCACACCCACACCAAATCTACTTGACATGACATGATAACAAGTAGCTACACTACTGCTGTGATTACTGTTCAGCAAAACTACTACCACTTCATCAACCTTTATGAGGTGGCAGTAGTTGTACATTATTTAAATAGTCATCACAGCAGTAGTAGTACTGTCATCACCCTCGATCAAGAGGTACAACTGTATTACTATTTAACAAGTTACAGGTGTACTACTATGACTACTTCATATAGCACTACTATGATTACTATATAAAAATGTACTACTAGTTTCATATAGTACTACTATGATTACTATATAAAAATGTACTACTACTGTTTCACATAGTACTACTACATGATTTCTACATAGCCTGCGTCATGACACTTATTTATTACTTATTAGTGTCATTACTTATTATTTATTAGTACCTTATTTGCTACTACTGCTACTTAATATGGTACTACCATGATAACTGTGTAGCAAATGCACGACTACTTCTTGCAGCACTGCCATGATAGGATTACTATGAAGTAAATATACACCTAAAGTATTACAATGATTTAATTACTACTACTACTTCACATGGCACTGCTATGATATGGTTAGGCTACTATGTAGCGAATGCACCACCACCACTACTACTAGTACTAGTACTTCATACTGTATGGCAGTGGTTCTCAACCTTTTTGGGGTCCTGGACCCCCTGCGTATTTTTGATCTACCCTGAGGACCCCTCGACCTGATCTTGGGGGAGGGGGGTTGCAATTTGATAGAAACCGTAGAAACTGCATTTTAAATTGCATTATAGCATTTATTCACTCTTTGGGGCAAAAATAAGAGCTTTCAGTTGTAACTTAGATATAGTTAACAAAACAGAATTCTTATGCAGTAACTTTCAGATATATGTAACAAAACAGAATATGTATTCAGTAACTTTCAGATATATGTAACAACACAGAATATGTATTCAGTAACTTTCAGATATATGTAACAAAACAGAATATGTATTCAGTAACTTTCAGATATATGTAACAAAACAGAATATGTATTCAGTAACTTTCAGATATATGTAACAACAGAATTCTTATGCAGTAACTTTTAACAATGCGAACGGGAGCGAGATCTCTTATTAAAATACAATAGATTACACTGGTGAAACAGATGTAATTAGAGAAAAAAGTCCTGTTACCCTTTATAGTTTAGGTAGATAAAGGTCTCAGTCACATTTGAGTAAAATAATCCTATTTCTATAAATGTCATAGGATCTTTTTTTTAAAGATATTTTATTTTCACGGACCCCTTGCAATTACACCACGGACCACTAGGGGTCCGCGGACCCCCGCATGAGAAACACTGCTGTATGGTATGGTTTACTATGTGGCAAATGTCTTACCACGACCACTTCATACAGTAATGATTTCTGTCCGTCGTTAACATTCAGATGTGTCTGCCCTTTGCTCGCTCCAGTCGCTTTGTCTAAATGCATGCCTATAAATATGAATATGAATATGAATGGTAACGCAAATGTAAACGGGAGCGTTTAGCTGGCTGGCTGCAAGTCAGAACAGACTACGGCTCCCCTGGATCGGGGTCACGTGGACTGGAGGAAAGCCCATTTGACCCCCCCCCCCCCCCCCGTTAAACCAGATCAGGCAAGAGAGAGATCAGAGGCAGTCTAACACGTAGGAATGACCTTCGGCAACCGCTCCACGCCAGTCTAGGAAGACCTCCCGTCCGGGCCAACATGGTCCACAACGAACACGCGAACACGAGATAACGCCGCCGCGCTCCCGCAGCAAACATGCGGCCGCCGCGGTTCTGGACGGGGTCCGGCGACCCGCAGCGCTTCTGTCGCCGCCGCCGACCACCGAGTAACGCTCAACGCCAATGCCTACCTTACGCCGACACCGGAAGTAGTTTCTTACGCACACCCCGGCGGTCGTCCAATTAAAGGGAAGGTCAAGTCGGCCAAACCGAAAATGGAAAACCTCCCCCGGAGATTCCTTTCAAAATAAAAGCGCTCGCCGCGATCGCAGAAATAAAGGAAATGACGAGGTGTCCTCCAGACCTCATGATTCGTGAGGAACATTTATGAGTAATCGGTGAATAGTCAAACACTTTTCTAGGATCAGAGCTTTTGGGGTGCTGAGCACCCTGAGTGCTGGCCCGCCAGGCAAGATACATTTGGGGGGGGGGTGGATCAAACCATTTTCGAAGCATGGGGGGGTGCTGTATTTTTCTTGTTAAAAAATTACGTTTAAACCATATACCGGATATGGTTTTGACATTTCTTCAGCTTATTAAACGTGGACATACAGTAAAAAATAAAAAAATCTCTTCAATTTTAGGGGTACTGGGGTTCAATTTAGGGGTGCTGCAGCACCCCCAAAAATGGGCTAGAAACGCCTATGATACATACTTTTTAAGTCATCTGCTGCACGTTTTCTTGCCTTAATCTCAGCACTGGTCTCCACGTATAAACTGTGGGGTGATTAAAAACTGTGGGGGGGGGGACAACCTTTAAAACTGTCTATACATAAGAAGCGTGCATACATAGCTTATACATTAGTACCCCCAGGGGCCCCTGGGCACTGAAGCTCATAGCCCCCCCCTCGCCTCGCCCCCCGCCTCCCACACACTCACCACGCCCACCCCACCCCAGCCATTAAACCACACCTTAATCATTTTGAGATTCCAGTCAAGCTGGCATATCAAATCCACTAGACCATAATCACGTTAAAGGCTGAATGACCAGTCCAGCTGAGCAGGTATGCCTATAGCTACAGTTCAATAGCCCAAGTGCTGCCATTTCACTCGCAAATCACAAGACAAGGAAACGACGCATTAAATCATCCCAAGGTTGTGTATGACTCTACACTATGACAATATTTGTGTTCACCGAAAACCACCCAAGCAGACAGCACACCAGTTATTATTGATGCATAATTATGTGACTTACTAGGAATTGGCTCACAACAATGCCACCCTAAGGTAAACACACAGCGCAGCTGAATGCAGGGTTTCAAAATAAGCATAACCAGTTATTTTCTCGCCCGGTGCGGGATTCGATCCGGGGTATACTGCACCATAAGGCGACATCACTAACCGCTCGGCTAAAGGGTCAGACCCACTAGCTAGGGGGCTAAGAATAAGTGAGCTGGGCAACCTCATACAGAACTGCAAAAGCCAAAATCTCATGAACTTGACAAACCAGCTCCAACACTATACTGCAGCATCACACCACGGTGATGCAATACACGGTTTATCCGAGCGGTTAGTGATGTCGCCTTGTGGTGCAGTACACCCCGTATCGAATCCCGCACCGGGCAAGACAATAACCGGTTACACTGGTGGCAGCGGTGGGATCCGGAAGTGTGCACATCCTCAGAAGTCTCTTCGGAGCGCGGGAGGGCGCGCTTCCGGGGAGGGTGACGACTGTAAACTACTAATAAGACACGTTAGCTCCCTAGCTAACGGGTTTGACCCTTTAGCCGAGCGGTTAGCGATGTCGCCTTGTGGTGCAGTACACCCCGTATCGAATCCCGCACCGGGCAAGAAATATAACCGGTTACAACAGCAACACAAATGGTTCTTACCTTCTTCTTTCTTGACTTTTTCTCCGCAAACTCTGTGATCAAGTCCTCAAAATCCATCTGTGCATTACTGCAGCCGACGGTAGCTGCTTCCGGGCTAGCGCTACTGCTAGCTATGTAGCTAGCTCGACATCCTCCGCTGGAATGCCCTCTACTTCACTTTCTTTAGCTTTTATGAAAAAGCTGCTTGTTAGCGGGGCTTTTTTTATTATTATCGTGGCCGCTTCTCTCACTTCCTTTCCCTTCCTTTTCTTTTCTTCTGGCAGCCCCGCCGGGCTGTTGGTTAACGCCCTCCATTTTCTGCTGCTTGGCACGTTTTCCCGCGCACTTCTCACTGATACAACCTCACTGATAGCGGGTCAGGTGGAAATCACGTCCACTGTTTATAACCCTCGACTTGGTTTAAGAAAAACTGATCTCGAATCTGTGCAGTGTGAGCCACCTGCTCTCTATGCCCACCCACCGTGGCCGTTAGCCATTAGCATTACCGCTAGCTCACCAGTCACCGCTTGCCCAGCCAGCTCGCCAATAAGACAACCAATCATGAGGTTTAATTTTCAGAGAAACAGCTTTTACTTCATTCTGATTGGATAATTATCAAGACCAAGAGAATGGGTCATATTTCATTTCGGTGGAGTTCGACATATAAAAATAAATATCTAAAAACAAATGTCTCCCATCCCGGAGGGCCCTTTTGCACTCAGGGGCCCCTGGTGATTCCCCATATGGTAGATCCGGCTATGTGTATAACTATACATAACATAACTTTTGTATGTATGTATGTAGATATGCATTTATTTATTTACATGTCTATTTATCTGTTTATTTATATAATTATTAACATTTGTATTTATCAATAATTAACTATTCCATCAGAAAATACCTTGCTGGAATATAATCAAAAAGCTTTAACGTTACAGCTATATTCATCCATCCATCCATCCATACTTAAAATATTTTCATACACTTTTTTTTGTTATTTTGTGCAATTTATAATATAGAAAAAGTGAAAATCTCTCATGCACGATGCCCACCAGTTTTATATATATATATATATATATATATATATATATATATATATATATATACTTTTTTATATATATATTTTTTTTATGTAAGGCTACAAGCCTGAAAAGCATCGTTTTTATCAACCTCATGGTAACAGATAGTAGTTGCATTGGAGGTTGGCCACTCTCAATCCCAGAGGTCCATTTGAAATGCGACACCGGTGTTGTTGTGTCCGCACCTTTTCCGACCACCCAATAAATTGATGAATAGATATTGTAGCGAAGTTGCTACCCCGTCAGAATTGTGCCAATTGTCCTGTTTTACCCATCAGGCACTGCGTGCAGATTGTCAGTTGTTATTAAATGTTTTGTAATTGTTTTATGTGGGTTTATGTGTTTATGTGATTACTATTTGTTGTGGTGTAATTGCAGTTGTCATTCTGTTGTGTTGTGTAACCTTGGAACTGAAACCCTGAACAACTTTGTTGTTCGAGTAGATGACCCCCATGTATTGTGTCACATTTCGGTAAGTTCTTGTTTCTGTGTGAGTTCAATAAAGGGGCTGCAAAGTTACCTTTGTCGTTGTTTCTACGTTCGCCACAATATGGTTGCATTTGAGTTTTAATTAAATCATTTCTAGCCATTTTATATCATGCAAGCTTAATCAAGCAGGCTTAATCTCAGACATTACAGTTGTTTCAACATTGGAATGGCTTCAATAAAGTTTCAGCATAGAAATACTTGCACAACTATAGCACTCATGATCTTCTTGCACTGATTTATTATCATAAATGATTATGAACCAACAAGGGCAACATGTCCACGTGGCTGATGCTTGTCAAGCTCCCAAGTGGGTAACTGGGGGGGGGGACTGAATGTTTTTTTTTTTTACTGAAATGCATTTCTTGTTGTGCATGTTCAAGGGTTGACATTAGCAAACGCTATCATGACCAACACTTCTTCAAAATGTACCAGCACAGACAAGAAAGGGGTAGTGGTTGGTCGGTGGGGGCTCTTCTTTGCACGTGTGTCGTGTCTGTGGGCTTATGAAATTGGACACACGAGCGTTCCGGACTGCACGCTCAAGGCACATGTCAGCCAGCAGCCACACGATGTTGGCAGATCTGTTAGACGGAACGAGAATAGGAGGGATCTCCCCCAGGGCTGCTGGGTGAGATGGAGCCAGGAAGTCCACCTTCTCCACTCAAAAAAATGAAGAAAACAGGTCTGCAGTTGCTCTTCAAATATGCCAGATATAGAGAAAATCCTTAGTAGTAGTAGTAGTAGTAGTAGTAGTGGTGGTAGATAGAGAGTATTAAAAACACGTCAGCTTGCATGTGAATCTTCAGGATTGTAGTTTTTAAGGACTTTAAAATTTGCGCGTGACGTAACGAACAGTCTGCTTTCATTTTGAAAACAAAGCTTTCCACTTCCGTTTTCATTCCGTCTGCTCCTAGCTGACTTGACACAGCGGTTAACTTTAAGGGCCAACTTGCATGAAATCGATGAAGCGTGTTGTGCACGGTTGTGCGCGCGCGTGTGTGTGCGCGCGCGCGTGCGCGCGCGCGCGCGTGTGTCTCGCAGAGGCACACTCACGCTCCAGTCTAGTAGAAACAAGACCAGCACCGCTCCCTAGTGCCTGTTTAACCGATCGATCCTCGGAGGTAAACATGGGCATCGAATGTAAAATGATATGGGGACGGTTTCTCACACGGCACCTCAGCACATGGTCGATATGCACACGGGGAGCAGTTGTGCAAAAAAAAGAAAAAAAAGTTAAAGTTGAATGTTTAGTCTGCAACGTTTCGTTTTTGATCAACATCTATTTGGTTCTTGAGCCAGCTGATTTTCTTTCTCCTGCTTTGCAGATCTGCTCCGTAGTAATTCTGACGTGTATTTTTTGGGGGGGGGGGGCTGAATGAATTCCATCACATTTGAACTACGTTGGTTAATATTGCAGATTGTGGTTGTGCAAAAAAATAATAAAATGCATTGAAAAAAAATGCATTGCAGCGCCCCCCTGCGATAATCCGTGTAGTTTTTCCGAATCCCAGTTTGCAGTGGTGAGATGGGTCCAAAACTCAGCAGTGTCCGATATCCATCACAAGTACATGGAAAAACAGTGGTGCCTGCTGCCAGTGGTGGACTCAGGCTGTTTGGGGGGACGGGGGGGGGGGGCACCAGCGAGCAGAAAGCCGTGAAGCATTCATTTATGGTGAAACAGTTACAAACCCTGGCTAAGATCAAAATGGTTTTATTTCGTGAGTATAAATACTGCACCATTGTAACAATACACAGGAGGAAGTATTCACTATGTAACCATTTATTTCACCATGACACACGCGTGGCGATGTGGGTGAGAGTGAGCTGTCTTGTCTATCGAGGAGCTTGGTTGGGGTGGTGGAACCAGAGAAGAAGTCTTCTTTTGGCCATGTGCTTGCATACATATATATAAATGACCTCGTTTGGGTCAGCTGGGATGTGGTCTGAGAGCTGCCTTCCCCACATCTGTTCCTGAGCTGGGACTCGATCGGTTTCAGTTCAGAGAACGGCCGCTCTACTGAAGCGGTTGCCAGTGGCAACGTGGCATATATATTTCGAGGAGCTTGGTCAGGGTAGGTAAAACTGTGCCCACATCGTTATTTTAAGGCACCTTAGCATCGCTTGCACGCTATGGTTGGGAGAGCATGGCGCGAGTGGAACGCCTTGAGTTCAGTGACAACATTTCCTTCTCCACGGACGGCAGACAGAGCAGCTCTGTCTGCCGTCTGTGCTTTCCAGTGACCTGGGATGGTAAGGCAGTGAGGACCAGATAGGATTGCCCTGGTTGGAGGGTCATCCTTCCCCTTGAGTCTCTGGTCTAGCTCCTTGGAGAGGACGTCAAGAAAAGTACCTTTCCCCGGTATGGTGCTCCTTCAGGCTCTGGCCTTGATGGTCCTCTGTGGAAAATTGGGAGGTGTACTTGTATCTCTGAGGTACTTTTCTGTGTCGGCCTTGTCCAGTAGAGCCCTGCACAGGCCAAAAACTCCAGCCCTGACCCGGCAGTAGCCCGGCCCCTGGCCCGTGGTGTTCAGGTCTTAGCCCGGCCCCTGTCCGATAAAGTCTGCAATTTTTCAGCCCGAGACCGACCTGAGACCGACACCAATATCACTTTAAGCTCTCTTTGACGGGCACTCTCTCCGATACACACACACACACACACACACACACACACAACTGTCATGTGTAATGCGCGCGTACATGCGTATGTATAATATTTATAATCAATATAACAGTATTTTATACCTTGGCCTATGTGTGCTCTGCACGTATATGGGCAGCTGAATGAGCCTGAGTCGACCCAAGTCTGATCTATTAAGAGCAAAGAAGGCCTAAGCCCGGCCTGAATCGACTCAGCGTGCCACGGCCCGTCAGGACCCGACGGGCTTGCAGACCTCTGTTGTCCTGGTCCTCAACGCCAGCTGCCCCCTGCTTGTTCTTTGGCTTTTGAAACGAGGACCTTGAATTCCTCATTGCTTTCACCCTTTCCGTGACGCCTTCCACGGTGGTGTATGACACTGACGGTGATATATCAAGGTCCTTTGTGTCCACTGGAAAGGCACCATAGAGGGTACTTTACCACATTGTCTTGCACATTGGGTCACCCTAGAGGGCACTATATCACGTTTTATCTACCTTAGGGGCACCCAAGAGGGTACGTTTGCGGTGTTTTTTCAAACGTGGAGGCACCAGGGAAGGGCAAACCCCCCACCCACCCTCCCCCCCGAGACCACCGGTGGTAGGAATGCAGTGGTGAGATGCATTTGGCTTTTCCACCAAGTCCCATTAAAATCCCCATCAGTGATGCCTGAGATACACTGCGTGACACGTGGAAGAAACGACGTCACCAACGACGTCACACATAATCAGCTAAAAGTTGAACCGGCGGACTCGCCTGAAATTAAACATTTTGCGGGTCGACCCCTGTTACGCGTATGCGATTATAACTGAGGGAAAAAAATCGAGTCCGCGGAATTTTAGAGGGATTAATTACTGTCATTATAATTTTTGAATGCTCCCCAATAATAACATCTCCGTTTTACAGCAAATGGTACCAAAACTAGGGCGCAATAGCTGACATTAAGGCTTTTTGTGTGTGCGTGCGTGCTTGTGTGCGTGCGTGCGAGAGCGAGAGAGAGACGCACACTTTGTATCATGCACAAAGCCATAAAAACAGGTAAATTATGACGTTACTAATTACTATGTTATCATATTTTAGCGTTTGAGTAACATATTACTGGCCAGTCACACAGCACTGATACACGTGTGTGCGCGCGCACAGCTGCTCTGTATATCACCATGAACACATATTTCTGTGTTTCGATACAAAATATCCCACTACGTCGGAATACGAAAGTAAAGTAGTATCAGCTAAACAAGCGTCACAATGGCTACAGTTCGTTTAAAGCAAAAACGATACATATTCACATCAAAGAGGGTCGAGTCAGTTCATCTGGATACAATTGTATCCAGATGAACTGACTCGACGTTCTTTGATTTTCTTAACTGGGTTATTGCGCAATATCGAGGCAATATATCAAGCCGATACACATATTCACAGGCAGCACTGGTCACAAGTGAGAGGTAACAATACGAGTTTTATAGTGAATCTCAACTCAAGTCATAACGTGAGTCATGAGTGTAGGCTATGTCGCCCCCAGGAGACTCCCAACCCTTACAATCAGCAAGCGTTTATTGTAGCTGCAGGGAAACCGACACCACCGATGAAAAACGTGTTGTGCTGTGCTTAGTGTGTCTCTGCAGCAGAGTGTTCAGCTATCGGATTAATCTATAATACGCATCGTGTTAACATTTAGCTACTCACGCCGAACCGTGCCTTAATGCTGTTAGGAGAACGGAGCTGGACAGGGCGGATTTCAGATCTAAAAGAAAAATCTCACCTTCCCATATCAGCCGAGGAAGTTCCTTCCTCCTCACCTCAACACAGTGTCTGTGCTGAAATTGGTGTGAGAAATGGACGCCACGCTTGCAGACTTTCGGCAGGGAAATGTGTGCACCGACGCTCCTGCTCCACCTCCTCATACTTGTGGAGGACATGCTGTTGGAAAGGGGTGGGAAAAATTACCAACATGGGGAATGATTATGTCTCCCTCCAAAACAGGGAGGGCAAAAGTTTCCCCAATTTCCCCCTTGTGGCGGGTCTCAACATGAAGTGCAACTGCTGAATTCCCTTCAATTCTCCATTAATCTGATTCTGCTGCATTCTGAGCATTCTAAGTGTAACGGCCACGGATGTGTAGACTAGCTAGCCCGTTGGCTAACGGGCCGGACCCTTTAGCTGACTGGCTAGCGCAGTCAGTCGCCCGTGGTGTGGGCGACCCGGGTCCGCTTCCCCGGCTGCCCCCTGAATTCGCTACATGAGACTCAATATCCATTAGAGACCGTCATCCGTAAGCCCTCTCAAGAACAACTCCCTAAAAAAAACCTTTAACCGGGAGAAAAACGAGGGAGAAACCTCAGGGAGAGCAACAGAGGAGGGGTCTCTCTGCCAAGACGCACAACGCGCAATGGATGTTGTGTTTACGCAATTTACACAACGCTGAAAGGGGATAACAGAATTGTAAGGGAATTATAAGATATATGGAGAATAGGATGAGGAGGATGCCAAGCAGTGTCCAGATGCCACTGGAGCAGCCTAGGACTTGAGCCACCTGACCCCTCTCACCGTGTCCATCCATCCATCCATCCATCCATCCATCCATCCATCCATCCATCCATCCATCCATTATCCAAACCACTTATCCTTACTCAGGGTCGCGGGGGATGCTGGAGCCTATCCCAGCAGTCATTGGGTGGCAGGTGAGGAGACCCCCTGCACAGGCCACCAGGCCATCTCAGGGCCCACACACACCTAGGGACAACTTAGTACGGCCGATTCCCCTGACCTACATGTCTTTGGACTGGGAGGAAACCGGGGCCCCCAGAGGAAACCCACGCAGCCACGAGGAGAACATTACACGGTGTCCATCTTGGGAGAGAGATCCCTCCTCTGTTGCCCTCCCTGAGGTTTCCCCCTATTCAAGTCAGGGAGTTGTCCCTTATCCGATGCGAGGGTCTAAGGGCAGGATGTTGTGTTGCTGTAAAGCCCCCTGTGATATTTGGCTATACAAATACACTTGACTTGACATGCAAACGCCACACAGAGGACGACCCGCAAGGTTGGACTACCCAGGGGCTCGAACCCAGGACCTTCTTGCTGTGAGGCGACCGCGCTGACCACTGCGCCGCCGTGCCGCCGCCGTGTGAATCCGCATCACCGTGTTAAAAACGAAACGAACATCTTAGCGAGAGAAGGCTGTAAGATTGAGACAACATAACAAAATTATACGGATTTATGAGATATATAAAAAGGAAATGTGATGAGAGGGATGCCAAGCCGTGTCCAGGTGGCAACCACCATCGCCATGGAAACCTGGGAGGAGGACAGACCGCACGTGCACACAGACTCACGTCACCCCATTCGCACAAACAGAAGCAGAGAACGGAGAAGGCATCGTTCAGAGAGAGAGAGCGAGAGAGAAGAGAACATTGTGTGTTTCCTTTCATTTTAAACTTCCCCAGTAAACTTCCCTCCCAAATTGATTGGTGGCTTCTGATTTTTTGTTTTGTTTCCTCGGTTTCTCCGTTCGTATTTGGCCTACACGCTTTGTCAGCCCACACATTCTCCACGGCCCCCGCTGCAGCTTTGGGCCAAGAAGCCAGGCGATAGTGAAGAAAACGCCCGCCGGTGGGTGTCCATAGATCACCGCGTGGCTCGCGGCCACGGGCCTGATCGAGTGCCGCGGAGACGCCGCTAAACAGGCAATCGGCAAAGTGCGTCATCACTCATTTTCAGTCAGCTCGTCGATAAACGAACACTGGAATCCATAGCACTTACCGCCCGGATAAGTAAACGCGTGTCAGCGTGATTTTTCACTTCTTCCACTTTAATCAAAATGAGAGGGGGGTTTGTTTTTTTTCCCTCCTTTACTTTTTTCTTGCTGAAGCTCCAGGCCTCCATACCTGCAGGCGCTCAGCAACTCGCAGGGCCGGCCCAAGCCTTTTTGGGGCCCCAAGCAGAATGTTATATACGCCCCCCCACCCCCCCAGGACCACTTTGTAACTCCATGTGGCGGCAGGACCCCAAGAGGCTACTTGGTTAGCTTCTACCTGAAGCTCCAGGCCTCCATACCTGCAGGCGCTCAGCAACTCGCAGGGCCGGCCCAAGCCTTTTTGGGGCCCCAAGCAGAATGTTATATACGCCCCCCCACCCCCCCAGGACCACTTTGTAACTCCATGTGGCGGCAGGACCCCAAGAGGCTACTTGGTTAGCTTCTACCTGAAGCTCCAGGCCTCCATACCTGCAGGCGCTCAGCAACTCGCAGGGCCGGCCCAAGCCTTTTTGGGGCCCCAAGCAGAATGTTATATATGCCCCACACCCCCCCAGGACCACTTTGTAACTCCATGTGGCGGCAGGACCCCAAGAGGCTACTTGGTTAGCTTCTACCTGAAGCTCCAGGCCTCCATACCTGCAGGCGCTCAGCAACTCGCAGGGCCGGCCCAAGCCTTTTTGGGGCCCCAAGCAGAATGTTATATATGCCCCACACCCCCCCAGGACCACTTTGTAACTCCATGTGGCGGCAGGACCCCAAGAGGCTACTTGGTTAGCTTCTACCTGAAGCTCCAGGCCTCCATACCTGCAGGCGCTCAGCAACTCGCAGGGCCGGCCCAAGCCTTTTTGGGGCCCCAAGCAGAATGTTATATACGCCCCAACCCCCCAGGACCACTTTGGAACTCCATGTGGCGGCAGGACCCCAAGAGGCTACTTGGTTAGCTTCTACCTGAAGCTCCAGGCCTCCATACCTGCAGGCGCTCAGCAACTCGCAGGGCCGGCCCAAGCCTTTTTGGGGCCCCAAGCAGAATGTTATATACGCCCCAACCCCCCAGGACCACTTTGGAACTCCATGTGGCGGCAGGACCCCAAGAGGCTACTTGGTTAGCTTCTACCTGAAGCTCCAGGCCTCCATACCTGCAGGCGCTCAGCAACTCGCAGGGCCGGCCCAAGCCTTTTTGGGGCCCCAAGCAGAATGTTATATACGCCCCCCACCCCCCCAGGACCACTTTGTAACTCCATGTGGCAGCAGGACCCCAAGAGGCTACTTGGTTAGCTTCTACCTGAAGCTCCAGGCCTCAATACCTGCAGGCGCTCAGCAACTCGCAGGGCCGGCCCAAGCCTTTTTGGGGCCCCAAGCAGAATGTTATATACGCCCCCCCACCCCCCCAGGACCACTTTGTAACTCCATGTGGCGGCAGGACCCCAAGAGGCTACTTGGTTAGCTTCTACCTGAAGCTCCAGGCCTCCATACCTGCAGGCGCTCAGCAACTCGCAGGGCCGGCCCAAGCCTTTTTGGGGCCCCAAGCAGAATGTTATATACGCCCCCCCCCCCCAGGACCACTTTGTAACTCCATGTGGCGGCAGGACCCCAAGAGACTACTTGGTTAGCTTCTGCCTGAAGCCGTCCCTGTTCAACTGTAATGCCACCTTTGTTGAGGAGATGACGGCCAAGTAGACCGTGGGAGCAAACGGGATTAGCTAAAGAAAGTAAGAGAGCGCTGTCACATATCCCCCCCGATTGTTTTCTGCCGATCCGGGTAGGGCTGCCTCCTCCCATACCAGAGGTGTAAAAACCAGGTCCAGAAAGTAAAGGTCCAAACCATGTATTTGCTGTATTCACGCACTACGCCAGAGATTCTAGTCAACACCACCCCTCAACTAGGTAGGGAAAACTAGCTAATGAAATCAGCTGGTTTACTAACATGGTTGGAGCAAATACACGGTTTGGACTTTTACTTTCTGGGCCTGGTTTTTACAACTCCGTCCGATACGCGTGGAGTCGCCCCCCGCGTCTTTTCACCCGACAGTGAGGAGTTTCACCAGGAGGACGTAGCACATGGGAGGATCACTCTATTCCCCCCTCCTCCCCTTGAGCAGGCGCCCCAACCGACCAGAGGAGGCGCTAGTGCAGCGACCAGGACACACACACCCCCACATCTGGCTTCCCACCCGCAGACACGGCCAGTCGTGTCTGCGGGGACGCCAACCGAGCCGGAGGTAACACGGGGATTCGAACCCCGCGTGTCGGTGGGCAACGGAATAGACCCGCTACGCTACCAAGACGCCCCCATTTTCTCTCTTTCAAACGCGCCCTGATTTTTCATCAACGAACACCGGAACGTGTGCTTAGTCATTGACGGTCCGGTTGTAGAGAGTGGGTGAGCAGCACTCGTTTCTCCGGGGCCCCGCTTTGTTTGTCGACCGCTGATCCAGCAGCTAGTGACCTCAGAGGCCCGCCGCAAAACAACAGATACTACGGCAGCAGTATATATATATATATATATATATATATATATATATATATATATATATATATATATATATTCCTCCTGCGGTGCAATTTATAGAACCATCACTATTAATCATTGCCATGGAATGTGAGATTGCCTAACTCACCCCGAGCCCTGATAGAAATGCAATCCCCCCCCCCCCGCTGCCTCAAGTGCTCAGGAGAGGGAGCTGCAGATGTGTGTGCTGCCCACACATCAGCTCCATCCTCACACTGGCATGGTAATAAGCAGTGTTGATTTAATATCTGTTTGCCACATGCAATTGCTTTGATGCCTAATCAGCCCATAAGGTGCTGCAAGAGGCCCTCGTGAATCATGTGGACTACACCCCCCCCGCCCCCGCCTACGCACACAACCCCCACTACCCCCCTCACCTCCACCCCTGCTCATCTCCTCCAGTTGGACAATCACAGCTTTCCAGTGCGGCATGGTCAACTCGGTGACCCCCCTTGATCACAAGTCTGGACTCCGGTTGCTGTCCGGCACCACAGCGATATGGCGAATGTGAGACGGAGATGATTTTTTTTTTTTTTGCCTCCTCCAACTGTGCTTTTTGAAGACAACCGCTGTCAACTTAGGGTATGTAAAGAAATACCCCCCTTAGAAATCTCTGACCCCTCGCCCCCAGAAGAGCTTTGCCCCGCTGGCTTTGTGTGACGTTGATACAACAGATGATCGCAGATACCGCGTGCTTTTATTTTGGAGGGATTTGGCTTTACTGTGTGTGTGTGTGTGTGTGTGTGTGTGTGTGTGTGTGTGTGTGTGTGTGTGTGTGTGTGTGTGTGTGTAGTGTAACCACTACACAAGATCTACATAACACGGCTGCACAATACAACTCGTAAGGATGGCAACTGTGCAAAATGTGGGTGTGCATAAAAAGTGTAAAATTGTGCAATGTGCAGAAATGTGCAAAACTATGGTGTCATGCTGTCCATATATATATATATATATATATATATATATATATATATATATATATATATATGTGTGTGTGTATGTGTGTGTGTGTGTGTGAGTGTGAGTGTGAAGGGAGGTTGGGCTTAAAAGAAAGAACTGGAAAGCGTTCTGTCTTTGTCATGGTGGATCTAGAAAGGGAGGTCAAAGTGTATTTAGTATTGATTATATTAATAAGCCATTTAGAAACGTTGTTTTTCTAACAATGACATAGTATACCCCCAATATACTCATCTCCCCTCCTCCCCTTTTCTCACACATGCCCATAGTACACACACACACACACACACACACATATATATATATATATATATATATATATATATATATATATATATATATGGACAGCATGACACCATAGTTTTGCACATTTCTGCACATTGCACAATTTTACACTTTTTATGCACACCCACATTTTGCACAGTTGCCATCCTTACGAGTTGTATTGTGCAGCCGTGTTACGTAGATCTTGTGTAGTGGTTAGCGGTGTATAGCACTGTACAGTGTTGTGCTATATTAGCATGTGCAGTATTGTGCAGCCATGTTATGTAGATCTTGTGTAGTGGTTAGCGGTGTATAGCACTGTACAGTGTTGTGCTATATTAGCATGTGCAGTATTGTGGTGTGCAGTGTCTTATGTGGTGTGGTTTTGGGTGTTGTGTGGGGTCGGTTGTGTTGTGTACTTTGTGCTGTGTAGTGCCGTACAGTTTGTATTGTACTGTGTGTTGGCTTAGTTGTCGGGTCGCTTTCACTCCTACAACGTAAGACTCCTACCATCCCTTGAGGATAGAGTTTGGTTTTTTTTTCTTATGAATTGAACTGAACTGCCATGAGCTGAGCTGAAGTGTATTGAATTCACAATAGTACGAAGATGCCAACTTGCGTTCGGCACATTTCAAGTGGATGTCGGTGTCAATTCTGGTTCCAGATGGATCGCCATCTGTGTGAAAGATCCATCCATCCATCCATCCATCCATCCATCCATCCATCCATCCATCCATCCATCCATCCATCCATCCATCCATCCATCCATCCATCCATTATCTGAACCGCTTATCCTGCTCTCAGGGTCGCGGGGATGCTGGAGCCTATCCCAGCAGTCACTGGGTGGCAGGCGGGGAGACACCCTGGACAGGCCGCCGGTCCACCACAGGGCCGACACCCATACACACCACACATACTCACACCTAGGGACAATGTAGTACAGCCGAGTCACCTGACCTACATGTCTTTGGACTGTGGGAGGAAACCCCCGCAGACACGGGGAGAACATGCAAACTCCACACAGAGGACGACCCGGGTCAACCCACCGACGCTGGACTACCCCGGGGGCTCGAACCCAGGACCCTCTTGCTGTAAATAATGAATTCAGAGACCTGACTCCGCAGCACTATTTGTGGGTTTTGTATGTATTCTCTGCAGCTTTCTTCTTCTCTCAGCTTGTCCCTGCGGGTTTTCAACGTCGTCCCTGAGAGACACACGGCTTGTTTTCCCCTCTGCGACAGGGCAGCGCCATCGATGACATTCGTTTTGGGGAAGGTTATGACAGCGTGCCAAGTAAGTATTCTTCCTGAATGCTGTCCACACAAATTGTTGTTTTTGTAGCTGTTGCCAGGCGGCGGGGGGAGGGGGGATGGATGAGTGGGCGGGGGAGGGGGCGAGGCTGTAGCGCTTGACACAAATAGGATTGGTGGTATGTCAGGCTAGCGGCTTCAAGTCGGAAGAGGACAGCTTCCGATCCTTTTGACAGCGTGTGTGCGTGCGTGTCTGTGTGTGTGTGTTTGTGTGTGTGTGTGTGTGTGTCCTTGTTTCTCAGGATGGACACTGGGCAGTGTGTTTCTTTGGTGGGGGGAGGTCGACACCAGTTGTTTCAGAAGGCTCGAGGTGTCGGAAAAGATTTCACAGCTCCCTGGGCTTGGTAATCCGGGAGCTCTTGATACAAGATGGCAAATCAAACGGTCCCCTGGATGAGCCTAGGGGCACTTAACCGAGCTCCACCGATCTGGAGCGTTTCAGAACTGGGGAAAAAGTTCTGTCAGCCCACTAAAGTGCGGGGGAAGATGGCGGCGTGAACTGACGTTTGCGGCGGCCTCGCCTGGCGCCGACTATGCCGTGCCTTTGTCCACGTGTGCGTCTAAGTTTGTGTCATCGTGTGAAGTTTCTATTTTGATGGCCGGGAGAGCTGGCGTTGGATCGGCTGGGAGAGCCTGGTCTGCTGCATCCGGTGGGCCCGGGGACCACGGCCCTGCCCGGAGCTGTGCCTGAAGAGGAAACACCGGGGGTGGTCTGACAGGATGTGGAACCCAGACAGCATCCGGATGTGGGCCACTTCAGGCAGTGATGCGGCACTTTCTTCTTCTGGCCCTGACACAATGGATGTGAGCCTGAAGTGGCCCACGTGTATAACAGCAAATATGGCCCAAATATGCCAAATCAAATATGGGCCGCCTTTGGCAAATATGTGGCACATGCGGCATTGCCGTGGCTCGGTTCTGGCCCAGATCGGGCAAACAGGAGCGGACCGCCCAAGTGCCATCATCGCACACGGTATGTGGGCCGGATGAAAGTGTCAGTGTGGGACGGGTCTGAGCCACAGCCATTTTGCTATCTGGGAAGCGGGGCAGGCTAAGCTACCTGCTAGCCCATGCAGACCGGCAGTTCCGGCGGTCATCCTGGCTGGCGTTCGTTCTCTGGACGGGGTAGTTTTTGGACTGGGTTGCACCGAGTGGACTGTTACCTGTTTGTGGTGTTGTTTTTTGGGGACATTTTGGATGTGTGTTTTTGTCTTTTGTGTTACTCTGCTGTGGGCTGGGGGAAATGGAAATGTGTTTATTTTGTGTACGCAGGTACATGAAAGAAATGACAATAAATTGTCCCTCACTGTTCCTTATTCCTGCTGCCTGAAAAGGTTGAGCTTGTTTTCAAGAGGTCAGCAAGGTCTTCTATTGTACGTATCGCTTAAACTTAAGTTACGCATCAGGTCATCTTCTAAAATGGAAATACATACATCCATCCATCCATCCATCCATCCATCCATCCATCCATCCATCCATCCATCCATCCATCCATCCGAACCGCTTTTCCTGTTTCTCAGGAATGCTGGAGCCTATCCCAGCAGTCACTGGGCGGCAGGCGGGGAGACACCCTGGACAGGCCGCCAGTCCATCACACAGGGCCAACACACACATTCATACCTAGGGACAATTTAGTACGGCCGAGTCACCTGACCTACCTGTCTCTGGACTGTGGGAGGAGACCCACACAGACACGGGGAGAACATGCCAACTCCACACAGAGGACGACCCGGGGCGACCCCCAAGGTTGGACTACCCCGGGGGCTCGAACCCAGGACCTTCCTACTGTGAGGCGACCACGCTAACTGCACCACCGTGCCGCCATGGAAACACATACACTCGTCATATTAAAGGTCAAAGGGTGTAGCTACAGTATGCTTAGCTGTTTCAGATAGGGGTTTTATTTTTCTTCAGTTTTACCAAACTGTAGCACCACGTTTTTGTTGTGTGCTTGTTGTTGCACGCGTGCGTATTGTGCGTCTCGCTAGTCTACATGTTTCTGGACTCAGTGACTTTTGAGGGATCTAAATAATGTAAAAACAAACTAATGTTTTACACTTTGACGAGTTGAGCACCGGGTTTCTTCTTTTTTTAATGGCTATTTTACTGAGATATCCCACCGGATACAGGAAAAGCAATTGGCAGGTACTAATTAATCCCTCTTGCATCTTTTAATTGATTTCAGTCAAACCAGAAGAAGACGTTGTTTTAGGATTACTCTGATTTCCAAAAAGCTGGCGATAACGACCTTGCCTAGTAAAGACGTGAATGTAAACGCCAGGCGGTCGGCGAGGCCCGCGGGACCGCGTCGTGGGTTAAAGCAGCAGTGTCCAAATGAAACGTGTCTCAACTGAACGTCATGTCCACCTCCGTCACCAGAGACGTCAGTCCATGCTGGTGCAGTTTGCTTTCTACATCTGAGGAGGGCAGAGTTGCCTCGCTGTATCAGCCTGCCCAATCAAATGCAAGGACCTCACCACTGTCTGAATAGTCCCTTTATTTAACACCCCCCTCCCTTCCAAAAGTGCATGTAGTTTTAAAAAAACGTGTTATTATTCAAAAAACAATATGTTAAATCAGATTAAGAAAACCGAGAATCACGGGGGGGGGGATGCTTGGGACATATTTTGACAGTTATTGCAATTTGGTTGTGAACCGATTCTGTTTATGCTATTATGGTGCAGAAATGGCCAAGAAATCGATTGCCTTGCTTTAATACAAATGGATTTGTGTGTGTGCAAAAGGCATTTTTTTGTGTAGTTTATCGTAGGTTCGAAGTGCCGTATGCACCTGGCAATCACAGAGACACGTACTGAGCCGCGGCAAAAGACATTGGGGGGAGGGGGAGGGGGGCGAAAATGCTGCATTTATCTCTCTTGATCCGAGACCCCCGAGGCTCAGTAAGCTAAGGTAGATAAGTAAAACGCCTGTCACTGTCCCTTTTTCTGAGTGGGTGGCCTGCAGCCATCACGGATGACGTCCCGTTGGTGGAGTAGGCTGGTGCTCCATCTACCCCCCTCCACCCCCACCCCACCCCCACCTCTCTTCCCTCTACCTTTCTCGTATCATTTTTGAGAAATCCTTTCCCGGGTGCTATTTTATCAGCTGGCTGGAGGCCCCGAGCGGAGCGCCTGCAGGTCTCTCTGTGTTATCTGGAGCAGGGACGACGTTGACCTTGCAGCCACTTTAAACACTTTATCAGAAACACAATAATCTACTTCAGAGGAAATCATTGGCAGTGGGGGGAAAAAAAAAGAAAAGACTATCAAGGCGGCAGGTCCCCAGGTTTATGTGGGGGGTGGGGGTGGGGGGGGTACACTACCACTGACCCGCAGATTTAGCGAAGCTCAGTGATGTTGTCTCAAGCGTTTAGAGGGGGTGGGTCGGCGCCGACCCACCGAGGCACGGACTCCGCAAGACCCCCGAAGGTGTTCTGCGGTATCTGGCACCAAAACGTTAGCGGCAGATCCTTCAAGTCCTGCAAGTTGCGAGGTGGAGCCGTCGTGGATCGGACTTGTAGGTCCAGCACATGCCACAGATGCTCGGTCGGCTTGAGATCCGGAGAATTTGGAGGCCAGGGGCCGCACCTTGAACACTTCATCGTGTTCCTGAACAACGGGTGCCATGTGGCAGGGTGCATTATCCTGCTGAAGGAGGCCACTGCCATCAGGGAACACCGTCGCCGTACCTGGTCTGCAACTGTTTAGGTAGGTGGCACGTGTCAAATTGACGGCCACATGAATGGCTGGACCCGGGGTTTCCCAGCAGAACCCAGAGCGTCCCCCTCCCCCCCACCAGCGTGTCGTCTTCCTACAGTGCATCCTGGTGCCGCCACTTCCCCAGGTCAACGGCGCCCACGTACAGGGCCATCCGCACGATCTAAAAGAAAACGGATGAACGGGCGACCTTCTTCCATTACTCCCAAGGCCCCGTTCCGAATGCTTGTGTGCCCATTGTAGACACTTTCGAGGGTGGACAGGGGGTCATTAGGGGTACCCTGACCTGTCTGTGGCTATGAAGCCCCATACACAACAGAGTGCAATGCACTGTGTTCTGACTTGTGGCACAGTAGACTTTCTGTCAGTTCAGACTAGACAGGATGGCCTTGATTGCCCTCGTGCATCGATGAGCCTTGGGCGCCCAACACCCTGTCACCGGTTTGTGTTCTGTTCTCCCCGGACCACTGTCAGTAGGTACTCACCACTGCTGAGGTGCTCTGACCCAGTCGTCTGGCCATAACAATTTGGCCCTTGTCATCGCTCAGGTCTTTACCCCTGCCCATTTCTCCTGCATCCAACACATTAGCTATTTTTTGCTTACCATCTAACCTACCCAGACCTTGACACGTGCCCTTGTTTGGAAATGATCACCATTATTCGATTCACCCGTGAGTGGTCATAATGTTTTGGCTCATCAGTGTACATCCCATGCTGTTTCGGACGGCTTCAGTAAGCGATTCAATAACCTTTGCATTTAGGGACGCACAAATACGTAGTATCTTTCGGAAGAAATTGGCAATTCAGTATTGCGCGTGCTCTTATTGGTAATGTCCATTTATTATCAGTACTGGTGGTTTTCAATCCATGGGTTGAGGCCCACAAGTGGGTCGCAGCAGGGGGCAAGGTGGGTAACCATGTTCACAACAAGCATTTTTTGTTGGGAGACACATTTATTTATTCATTTATATATTCATTGTGATCAAATATCTGCTTTTATTTAAACAAAAAAAAGGAAAGGAAAGAAGGTGTCTATTTTCTTACTTTTTGAGTCAGTGCAAACAATCCGATGAGCTAACTGGATTCCAGAATATCACTGGAATAATATTTATTGTTGACACGCCTCGTCTGTGTAATTTGATTATTAGTAGGCTAATACTGAAAAGAGGAATACTGCATGGATGAGCAATGCAGAGAGGATTGTTAATTATCTCACCTTATGGCAGGCAATGAGAATTTACTGCGTATTTTTACCACATAACATATTTGGTCGGTCCTGGGTCGAAAAGTCTCGCATATTGGCAGGGTCGTCGCAGGGGAGTGCGAGGCCCTGTGCGAACTCGATGTGTGCGGCCCTGCTTATCGACATGCATGCCACATTCCTCATGGTCACGTGCACAGTTCGCATGTTCTCTCCCGTGTCTGCATGGGTTTCCTCTGGGTGCTCTGGTTTCCTCCCGCCATGAAAAAGTCATGCATGTCAGGGTTAATACTCCTGCCTGTGCCCTTGACTGAGGCAATGGGAAAGAAGAACTGGAGTTGGTCCCCGGGTGCTGCAGCTGCCCGCTGCTCCTATACAATAGGATGGGTTAAATGCAGAGGACAAATTTCATTGTAGCCAAACAACTGTACAATGATAAAATAAAGTGGCTTTCTTTCTTCTTCTTCCTGTTCTAGTTCTACTGCACATGGCCATTCTAGTTCTACTGCATGCGCAATCTTGGTGCAATACATTTTTAAAAAGTAGAATAATACAGCACCATGCACATAGACTTAGACATTATAGTCTTTCAAAGGAAAAAAGAAATTGTAACACTATTGGCTTTACATCATGTCAGCTCAGCTGTCACTTTATTTTCGGCATGTTGCAAGTACGACAGTCTGCTACAGTTCAGTATTTCAGGTCCATAGCCTACATTTCCTTCAGACTTTAGATCATTTTTCAGACCTGTCATTACACTAAGCCAGTCTTGGCCACATGCACCCGCTAGCCTTTGACACCTGCTCAGCCACCACGTCTCTGGAAGCACCCGACTCATGTTTACGAAATTGGCTGCGCTCTCAGGCAGCCGACATTGTTTGCCCGTCTTCTTCCTTGCAGTAAGCAGCAAGATGGAGTGCGCACTGCGTAACGACACAATACTGAAAATGAAACAAGCCTGAATAATTTGTTAGATTCTTTTTCATGTGACTTTGGCTATGCATAATGGAATTGACACACGGGAATTTCATTTTAGAAGCATGTTGGGTCAAGAACAGTCATAAAAAAATTATATATATATATATATATATATATACATACATAAAAACTGCAGGATTGCAGGCCAGGCACGAGGCCCTACAGGCGTGAGACCCTGTGTGGTCACACACTTCGCACAGCCCATGTGACGGTTCTGCATGTTGGTCACAGTATGAAAAAGTGTGGAAACCCATGATCTATGTCCACTTAATCTAATTCAGGGATGTGGGGGGTTGGAGTATATCCCGTTGTGCATTGGGTGGAAAGCAGGGAGACACACTGGACAGGTCACCATCCATCACGGGACACACGCATACAATCACTTAAAACACCTGTGTGGCTTTGCATGGTAAGAGGAAACCGACACAAACACAAGGAGACTATGCAAACTCTACACAAATGGACTGGAATCACACCCAGGACCCTCTCTATTGCTGTGAGGTGACAGTGCTGACCACTTAATAACCGTGTCACTCATGGTTTAAATATTCTTGAATAATTCCTATTATGAATTAATGTAAATACGTATTATCATTATTATTACTTTATGCATATCTGGGTGACAGGATGGCATAGCATTAATGAGGATTACAAGTATTAAGTCACAATGTTGGCAGTGTCTCCTCCTATAGCATTTTTAATGACTGACATATTGTCTCTGGCTCCATTGTTACACAAAAGTTAATGGGAAATATTATGACTTTGATACTGTACCCCTGCCTAATGCATGTCTTACCATCTCCAACCCCATCAGAGATGCTGTCCCCTGAGAAATGTTAGCATTTTGCTACGTTCTTCAACAACAAAATTATTGCCATTAGACAGAACATTAGGACCTCAAGATCCGGAAATGAACCTACTCTCCAGTTCTCCAGAAATTCACTGGCGTCATGTCTCACTTTGAGCTTCTAGACCTTAAAAAACTAGAAAATATTGTTTGGCAGCTCAGGTCCTCCACCTGCTGCTTGGATCCTCTTGGATCCTCTGCTTGGATCCTACCACGTTTTTTTTAAAGCTGTTTTTAATTGCTTAGCACCTGATGTATTTGAAATGACCTGCTCTCTTCAGTCAGGTATATTTCCTGCAGCACTTAAAACACTGTCATTAACCACTTCTGAAGAAGAGCAACCATGATGAGACAGTTATTGCCAACTATAGGCCCATCTCCAACTTACCATCTTCAACTAAATACTTGAGAAAAAAAAACAGTTTATTCTCAACTTAATAACTACCTAACATCAAACAACCTTCTAGACATTTATCAATCAGGTTTTCAATCTCACCATAGCACAGAAACAGCACTTATCATAGTTGTGAACAATCTTGCATATGAACACGGGTTCTAATAAATTATCTGTTCTTGTGCTCCTGGATCTCAGCACCGCCTTCAACACTGTTGACTATGATATCTTAAAAGAGAGATTCGAAAAATGGGTCAGCCTATCTGGCCTGGATCTGAACTTGTTTAGAATCTACCTACAGGACAAGCAGTTTTTTGTGTCCATTGGAGACTTTGCCTCAGACAAAGTGGGTTTTATGTGTGGGGCACCCCAAGGTTCGATTCTTGGACCATTACTATTTAATCTCTATATGCTCCCACTCGCACATGTCATACAGAAACACAAAATAAATTACCATAATTATGCAGATAACTCACAACTGTATGTGTCCCTATCTCCTGATGACCTAGATCCCATACATTCCCTGTGTATTGGCGATATTAATCTATGGATGTCAGAGAAATATTTACAGTTGAACAAAGACAAGACAGAACTAATTTTTGGTGCAAAGACTCAGAGACAGAGAATTGCAGCTCATCTCAGCTCTCTGTCTCTGGAGTGCAAAAGTGAAGCTAGAAATCTTGATGTAATCATAGACAGTGATCTAAATTTTAATAGCCGCATCAATCATCTCACAAGATCAGCCTTCTACCATCTTAAAAACATTTCAAAACTAAGGGGCTTTCTCTCAAAATCAGACTGAGAATTTAATCCATGTGTTTATATCATTGTAGACTTGTGAACTGCTGTTTTTAGCTATATTTTTGTGTTCTTTTCCTGTGTTGTATTTCTTTGTTGTTGTCTTTAATATGGACCTACCTTTGTGTCTTTGATATAACAAGTAGACTAGACTACTGTAATGGTCTATTCACTTAGATCTCTGCATTGGCTCCCTGTCAAAACTGGAACTGATTTTAAAATTCCATTTCTTGTATACAAAGCGCTAAATGGCCTTACACCTCAGTATATGAAAGACATGCTAATTATACACAAACTGGCAAGAACGCTCAAGTCCAAAGTCTTTTAACCATCCCTCATACTAACTCTAAAGCAGGGGAAGCTGCCTTTTAAACGTATGCCTCAAGTGGACGGAGCGCCCTGACTGAGGACCTGAGAGAGGCCCCCACACTTAAAAGTAGGTTAAAAACCTTACTTTTCATAACAGCCTACAGCTAAGTTTTTGGTGTGTGTGTGTGTGTGTTTTGCATATTTTGATATTTGTATATTCTGCTCCGATTCCTACACTACACTAACAATTGTTGATATACACATTTATTTTCTACAACCACACTTTTAAAATTGTTACGGTTGTATTGTCATTTTATGTAAAGCACATTGTGTTGTCCATGTATGAAATGTGCTTCATACATGAAGTTTTTTGCTGCTGTTGTTGTTGTTGTTGTCACAGTATTAATACTTTATTCTTTTGTTACTCTCTTCTAGCCCCCACTACAGTTTTTTTTGTTTTTTTCATCATTTTGCAAAATATGGCCACTATCTCAATATCTGTTTGTGCTGTTTTATGTAGTGTCTTGATACGTGCTCAATAATCCAGATGGGAAAATCAAAGAAGGTTGAATCAGTTCATCTGGACACAACGTTTATTGACAGAAACGTTTCATCACTCATCTTAAGTGACCTCTTGAATCTAAACTGACTGCAGGTATCCTCACCCTTATAAACAATACAGCTGCATAACAACCGAAAACAACGACCAGTTTCATATGCAAATAAGGGTGTGGCCATTAACTGGAGTTACAATGACCATGTGCACTATTCACAATCACCAGTGTAACGGAATACATGTAACGGCGTTACGTATTTAGAATACAAAATATGAGTAACTGTATTCCAATAGAGTTACAATTTAAGTTTATGGTATTCAGAATACAATTACATTCTTCAAATTAATGGATTACTTAATTTTTTTTTCTTTGGTGCCATTCTTATTTTAAGAGGATTGTGACACAAAATGCAGTGAAAGTGATACCTAAACGTTAGTCCAACAGTAAATTAAGTATAACAGTATGCTGTATTTTCATCTTTGTCTAAGGTTTTTCATTCTAACAGCTATGGAGATAAAGAAAAGGACATGGGAAAGTTCTCTTCTTTTTTTTTAACCAGATAAAAATCACAGATGTTTTGTGTTTCCATACTCTTCTAGCCTTTGTTAATATATATTTAAGGTGACTCAAATGCATTCAGCCAGCTGATGCAGTAGAAGGAACAGAATAGTCTACTCAAGTAAGTAGTATTGTGTGAATGCTACATATACTGTTACACAAAAAGTGAGAAAATATTAAAGCAATCCGAAGTATTTTGAATACGTTATTCACATTGAGTAATGTAACGGAATACGTTACAGATTACATTTCATGACATGTACTCTGTAATCTGTAGCGGAATACATTTTAAAAGTAACCCTCCCAACACTGGCAATCACAGTATCGTAAGATGGCGACAGGTGTATTCTTAGCCCCCCCCCCCCCATCCCTGAATATCTCTCTCTCTCTCTCTCTCTCTCTCTCTTTGGAGCTTGCACTTTATACTGTACCCTCTCTTTTCGATCATGGATCTTCGCTGTCCCCCTGTGATGGCCTGGCGGCCCGTCCAGGGTGTCTCCCCGCCTGCCGCCCAATGACTGCTGGGATAGGCTCCAGCACCCCCGCGACCCTGAGAGCAGGATAAGCGGTTCAGCTGCAGGGGAGTCAAACTCCAGGCCTCGAGGGCCGCAGTGTCTGCAGGTATTTGTTGCAACCGTGCACTACACCACCTGATTAAACTAGTTCCTTTCCCTCCCTGATCCAGGAGGTGAGCTAATTAGTTAAATCAGGTGGTGTAGTGCACGGTTGCAACAAATACCTGCAGACACTGCGGCCCTCGAGGCCTGGAGTTTGACACCCCTGATTACTAATGGATGGATGGATAATGGATGGACGGATGGCTCTTCGCTCTCATGGCACAACTTTGGGCGATCGATCGCCGGTTATCATTGGACGAACCGGCCCGTGCGGGTGCACGCACGCACGTGACACGTGTTTGTGTCCGCCTGTCAGCCGCGCGCTCTACCCTGCCTCCCGGCAGTCAAAGCGGCGAGGCGTCCAGGGGCGAGGCCGCCCTACCCCGGCTGCCCTCTTCATGCTGACAGCTGTCTAGCCGAGACGCTGTCAGCCGTCAGACTCCCCCTTCCTCCCAGCAGGGTGCGCAATAACGAAGAGACTCACGGGAAACGCGCTCTAAGCCGTCGGCCTTCCTCTTTGTACCTCCAAACACTGCCCGCGCAGGTTAAATCAGGGAAACGTGTCTTAAGGGCTGAACACACACTTGCTGCTTTGCTGGTTGTCCATGGTGCCCGATGATGACCATCTTCTTCTATTTGTGGGTCCTTTGAGGACTCAGATAGCAGAAGATACCTGCGCAGAGATGGTGTTTAAAGTGGCATGGGGGGTGCGCTTCTCCCAACGCCACATGACTTGATTGTAGAGGAGATGGTTCCGACGGCAAGGGGGACCCCTAGACGACCGGCACCTCCCACACAACTGCAGGGGGCTGCCGGAAATCCAGTTTTTCGGAAACCGCCTCGAAGCGTGCCGCCACAGCTTGCTTTTCTGTTGGGGTGAGCTCCCTTAGCCTTATGTCTTCCAGACTCACCCACAAGGCAGCGGGGCAGTGGTTGATAGGTGCCAGGGCGTGTCCACCAGGGTGGACCTGCACACCATATCTCTGGGGCCCACTGCTGCTCCGAGATCCCCTGCCAAGTTAGCCTGGGGCCGCAAGACCCCAGTTACCACGTGTGGCCACGGGGAGGCCTGGCAGGAGTCTTGGTGAAGGAGAGGCTATGTACTGGCAAGGGAAGGCTTACACGCTAGGATGCTTCCCTATTCGCCACAGAGGCTAGCCAGCGGCAGCAAGCTAAGGGCAGGAGGGACACAAGCGGGTTGGAAGAACACATGCACCTTCCCTCCAACTACACACTGCTGCACTAGACGCATCACAACACCCTGTGTGTATGTACACACACAGACACACAAAGAAAAAAGGAGAAAAAAAGAAAGGAGGGGGAAAAAAAAGAAAGAAAACCAGCCTGAAGCTCATAAATCTCCCCCCCTCCGGGAGAGAGATAGCAGCCGCTGCACAATCTAGCTAGGTTGTTGAGGGAGGAGATGATCAGGAGCCAGCGAGCAACAGCGCCAGAGGAGCCAAAGACCATGTTTACCCTATTATTCAGCTTCCCCCCCCCCCGACTGCCAAAGCACCCCTTTCTGTACCTTTCAACTGCTGGGGCCCCTTTTACACGGAAGCGGCCACAAGGCTGGCAGAAAGTGACCACCTCAAAAACACACACACACACACACAATGCCTGGCTCCATTTTGAGCTTTCCCTCCCCTACTGGAAACGCACTAAAGGTTCGCAATGTTTGGTTTCCAGCGAAAGCCTCGCAACGTCACGGCTGACGCACTTCTTTTAATCATTATTATTATTATTATTATTATTATTTTATAATGCCAGTTTATAGTCGGCTTTCCTTGTGGAAAGTGAGACTTACTTCCTGCCTCACTTCCGGCTTGGGTGTTCCGCTTCAGAGAAGAAGAAACCCTCCGGAGGCACCGCTTTTGTGAGCGTTTCATGTCTTCAACAAAGGGAAGGCTTTCTGGCCACTTTTCCGGCCGCCTCCCTCCCGCCACTGTCAAGCTGAAGAGGCGTGTGGCAGGTGTAGCAAAGCGGAGAACTGCAAACGCCGGCCCCCATGTTCAGAGACGAGCACAGGAAGTCACAAGCCTTTCTCTTCCGGGAGCTGGCCAATCCCAGCGGGGCTTCCGCTTCCGTGGGCGAGCGAGGGACAACGACAGCTTGAATTGATATGAATGAAAGGTATCTACTCCTATATTTTCATAATGTGTATGTGTGTGTGTGGTGTTAGTGTGTGTGTGTGTGTGTGTGTGTTAGTGTGTGTAGATAGCGGGACCGAAAACTAAAGCACTTGTAACCGGTTATTTTCTTGCCCGGTGCGGGATTCGAGACGAACGGGGGTGTACTGCACCAGAAGGCGACATCACTAACTGCTCGGCTAAAGGGTCAGACCCGTTAGCTAGGGGCTAACGTGTCTTATTAGTACTTTACAGACTTATGATCCTAGAGTAAGGGAAAAAATCCCAGAAAATTAAAATTATGCGTAATTATGCATAAATATGCAAAATATGCATTGTCTAAAAATGGCTAAAAAACACGTTTCTCGGCATTTCAGATGATTCTGAGCATTTAGGGGGAGGGAGTTGGAGTGGGGGGGGGGTAAACCACTTTTCTCGGCATTTCAGATGATTCTGAGCATCTTTGATTTTTTCACCTATATAAAAAAAATTTCTGGGACTTAGAAATGTTTTGGCATTATGCAAAATAGATGCATTTTTGCAAAAGTGCACTTATGATCCTAATTTTTTTTGGAGGTGGTAGGTATTGTTCCAGAGAGGACAAGAAAAATAGCAGAACATTAAAATAATTATAATAATTATGCATAATTATGCAAAATATGCTTTTTCTAAAAAATGGCTAAAAACCACTTTTCTCAGCATTTCAGATGATTCTGAGCAATTGGGGGGAGGGAGTTGGAGTGTGGGGGGGGGGTTTAGGGGCAGGGGGAAGGCGGTTAGCTGGCAGGATGAAGAGGAGGGAGATTTAGACGGGTGGAGAACCAAACCGCTACATTGTAGCGGGGTTCTTCTAGTAATACTATATGTTTTCTTATCTGTTGAGCGAGCCATTTCAAGTCAGCAGTCAGCCGTGCCTTTAGCCCATAGCTGTTGAGAGCGTCCATTAGACCGGTCCCGGTCGCTGCTCCGCCCCCCTCTGCTGATCTGGGGAGGGCTGCAGACTACCACGTCTCCTCCCATACATGTGGAGTCGCCAGCCGCTTCTTCTCACCTGACAGTGAGGAGTTTCACCAGGAGGACGTAGCGCGTGGGAGGATCATGCTAGTCCCTCCCAGCCACCCCCCCCCCCGAACAGGCCCCCCGAGCGACCAGAGGAGGCGCTAGTGCAGCGACCAGGACACATACCCACACCCGGCTTCCCACCCGCAGACACGGTCATTTATGTCTGCAGGGACGCCCGACCAAGCCGGAGGTAACACGGGGGATTCAAACCGGCGATCCCCATGTTGGTAGGCAGCGGAATAGCCCGCCATGCCACCCGGATGCCGTGAAGTCTCTTCTATTGGGCATGTGCAGGCCAACAGAAGGCTGGAGCCTGGCTCACGTGGCAGTCAAACCTACACCTGAGAACTTGTTTTCCCTGTGTGATGCATTTTTTTTTAAATCTGATTTTTGCTAATTGAAAAGCCCCCATTTCTGATAGTTTGGTGGTGTGGGTGGAAGGCAAAAACGGAGAAAAGATGTGTTTTCCAATTTATCCGCCGTGGTGTAGACATGGCCTTAGATGCCGTAAGGGGTGTTAGCTGCAAGCCCAAGAGCGAGTGGAAGGTAATTATGTTTTATGGAGGCAGAGGTTAACACAGACGTGACTTTGTCTGAGTTTTTGTTGTTTATTGGGTTTGGAGGGTGTTACATCGATGGCAGAATGCACAAATGAGGCACTTTAGAAGGCATGAATGGCCACTTTCATGTGCACATGAAAATCCCATCATTATTTGAGGCTACTTCATGACAATAAACTAATATGTTTGTTAAGAGAGACCTGGAGAAGATCCCTGGGATGTGCCGACACCAACAGCGGCACTGGAGTATGTAAACATCCTATTCCATCCATTGTTGTTGTTAGTTGTTTGGACGCCAAGCAACGTAGCAACAGCCGTTTATTTAGCAGTGGTCGATAGGAACCAGGTGGACTGGGCAGACAAAATTCTGTTCCCTGTAGACTAAATTGAAACACGGCTATGCAGAAAAGATGCTCGACAGGAGTAAGAGCCAGCATGCGGGACAAAGCTCCATGTAGCCAGTAAGGGAATGCACCCACTTAATAAACCCAGTTTAGCTCATTGTCTGAACTGGTCCCTTGTATGAATGTTCCTTACTAGAGTATGGCACAAGGACTGCCACATTACTCCTGTGCAATGGTTTGTTGGACAAAGTTGGTGGTAGCTGTAAACTAATTCCCAGATAACGATATTTCATGTTGCACCTGGCATTAAGCTGCAATCTCTAGTAAACATTTTTATCCGTGTAAGGGAAAGCACGTGTCACCGCTGTGTGTGTACATTAACACAGCACACATCATGATTAAAAACCCGATAACATCTGCCAGAGCCCTTTCGAGGTCTCAAGAAGTATCCGAGACTTTTGTAAGTCGTGCAAGAAAAATGAGATCAAATCACACACGGGACAGGCTGCAGACAGCAAAAAAATGACAAAACGTCAACGCAAAGGCCATGATGGGATTATTCATTTTGTGGTGACCCACATATATATAACGAGAGACATTCACCTAAGAGGACGGTGTACCTTTAAGGGAAGAGATGAGGGGTCAGATAATGCACTTCCGCTTCCGAGACAGAGTTCAGTGTCGTTGTCGAACGTATGACATGCAAAGTTGGAGCTAGTAAACTACCTCGACTACGTCTACTCTCACGTCTCCTGTCTCGTTGTTTTCTAACTCCACAATTTCCAAGATAGCATATCCAAATCATACTTAAAGCTGCAATCTGTGACTTTCCTCCATCGACAAGTTGTTAGTTTGTCCTTTCGAAAGGTGATGTGCCAAATCTGCCGGACAGACAATCAATATTACAGTAGAGCAATGTTCTGCTAGAGGTGGGTTTTCTGACTTTCTCCGAGTGCAAACGAGGGGTAGCAGCAGTGGTGGCTCATGCGCCATCTCCCCAACAGTAAACAGTCCCTTTCCTTTTAAAAATGGCATCTTCAGTCCAAAGCTAACACGGGCCAGACTAATGTATTACAGACTTCATCAAACTGGATGGGAACACTTCCACTGTAATACTGATTGCCTATCCAACAGAGGACTCGCCAAATTGGCCTCTCGTTTTAATCTTTTTCCTGCTGGACTTGTTTCCGACGCGTTTGCCGTTGCACCAGTGTTTCGTGCAGTCCAACCAAAAAAAAATTCAATAGCGTTACACAGAGACTGGAGAGTGAGTGTCTCCAACCATGGTAAAGATGCCAGGTTTGTATTACGTAACCTGCATTTATGGTCCAGATGGATTAGATAATGTCTAATTAATCAAGAAAAGTCACAGAGTTCGGCTTCAGAGGGTAGAACGAGTAGAATTTTCCTGAAAAAACAATGAACAGACTCATACAATCCCTCTCACTCGTCACTTATGACCCACTAGACGTGTGTGGCGGTGCCTGTATCTGTATCACCTGGGCATGTGCCCAGGGGCCCCTAAGCGTAACAGGGCCCTCCGCGATGGGAGAAAAAAATGTATGCGTTTTCATTTATCTAGCTATTTATTTATTTTTTATGTCGGGCTCCACAGATATATGAAACATAGCTTGACCAATTCTCTTGATAATTATCCAATCAGAATGAAATTAAAGTTGTTTTCAAGAAAATTACGTCTCACGATTGATTCTTATGTTAGTGAGAGGCTGGCCGAGTGGCGACTGGTGAGCAAGCGGCAATACACTGGATGGATTGGCTAACGGACAAGGTGGGTGGGCATAGAGAGCAGCTGGCTTACATTGCACAGATTCAAGCAGTGGCGCCCCCAAGGGGTGGCCAGGGGTGGCCACGGCCACTCTGATACTATCCCTGCCCCCCCCCCGCTGATCCCCCCCCAGCCACGAGTCGCATATGCAGAATATGCTTCTGATTATGCCTAATATGCTTCTATCTGATATTTTGCATTAGGTGCTGTTCATTTAAATCAATAGTGTATATTTTTCTTAACTCTCATATTGACAGTTTTCAACTAGCCTATACAGTATACTACAACAGCGTCATAGAATTCCCGAAATTCAGTCATGGCTTTTGGTTTTGGAGTGCCACCTCAAGATTTTCAGTGGCCCCATTTGCCCCCCCCCCTATGAAAAATTTCTGGGGGCGCCACTGGATTCAAGATCAGTTTTTTCTTAAACCAAGTCAAAGTTAAAAACGGTGGAGTTAATTGTTTACCTGACCCACTATCAGTGAGGTTGTATCAGTGAGAAGTGTGCGGGGGGGGGGGGAATTGCCAAGCAGCAGAAAATGGAGGGCGTTAACCAATGGAGATACCTTCATTCTTTTCCTGAGCACGTTTTTAACACGGGCGGTTTGAATTGCGACCGAAAGGTAGGCGTGGTCTTATGACGTCATAGCTATTGGCTACTGTAATTGAGGGCGGCCGTGTGGGTGTGGCTGGGTGGGCGTGACACAAAAAAAAAATGGCGAGCGACGAGACCACCGACAGCAGCCTTGAGGTTGAGGAAATGGAGGACGAGTCCTCTTTCTCAGTGGAAGTTGATTGTCCGCCTCACGAATACGTTTCTCAGCCAGTACGGCCATATTCCGTCGAGCCAAAAGGGTGCGTCTCCCTTTTTATAGCGGCCCCGCCACGGCCACGCCCTCTATGCTAATGAGATGGTGACGCGGCAAGTTGCCGCGTTTTCGCCAACCGGAAATAGTATTTCGAATCTCTCGTCTGGCCGTAAATGTGATTTTAGGGCTACCGCTTGTCTCATCGAGCACAGCCGCACAAACACCAGGAAAAGTCGGACTCTTGCGTCGAAATCCGAAGAAGCCCGGTGGGGCTGCCTAAAGACAGGAAAAGGGAAGTGCTGGTCCCGCTAATAAGTAGTTTTTTTTCTTCTTCTTCAAAAAAGGACAAACGGGGCATTCCGATGGAGGGCGTCGAGCTAGCAAGTAGCAACGATAGCCCGGAAGCGTCTACCGTCGGCTGCAGCGGTGCACAGCCTCAGCTAGCTAGCGACGGAAACGTTAGCCCGGAAGTGTTTAGCTCCAGCAGCGACACTTCCGCCTGTGCTAGGGGCGCAACAAGATAAGGGGAAAACCAGAGAGGAAACGGACGAAGACGGGGATGACCAAACCAGTGGAAAGGTTAGGTCGGCGCTGGGCAAGACAAGACTCCTGCAAACCTCTTGCACGTTGTGCCGAGAAATGGACTCCGGACAACCTTCCCCGGAACAACCACGGGTCAGAAAAGGCTTTCAGCGCTCTCTTCGATGGCCGTCGAGTCGGACCCTGTGAGGGAGCTGGATTTGGAGGACTTGATCACGGAGTTTGCGCAGGAAAGGTCAAGGAAGAAGACCTCCTAAAGGTAGGAACCAGTTGATAATGTTGTCTGCGCATTGAGCAGTATTAGCTGTTGTGATTGTGTGTCGCTGTATAGTGTAACGTGCATGGATAAGAAGACACGCTGGCCGCTGGCAGGCGGGTCTGACCCTTTAGTTCAGTGGCTCTCAACCTTTTTGGGGTCCTGGACCCCCCTGCGTATTTTTGATCTACCCTGAGGACCCCTCCACCTGATCTTGGGGGAGGGGGGTTGCAATTTGATAGAAACAGTAGAAACTGCATTTTAAATTGCATTATAGCATTTATTCACTCTTTGGGGCAAAAATAAGAGCTGTAACTTAGATATAGTTAACAAAACAGAATATGTATTCAGTAACTTTCAGATATATGTAACAAAAAGAATATGTATTCAGTAACTTTCAGATATATGTAACAAAACAGAATATGTATTCAGTAACTTTCAGATATATGTAACAAAACAGAATATGTATTCAGTAACTTTCAGATATATGTAACAAAACAGAATATGTATTCAGTAACTTTCAGATATATGTAACAAAACAGGATTTTTATGCAGTAACTTTTAACAATGCAAACGGGAGCGAGATCTCTTATTAAAATACAATAAATTACACTTGTGAAACAGGTGTAATTAGAGAAAAAAGTCCTGTTACCCTTTATAGTTTAGGTAGATAAAGGTCTCAGTCACATCTGAGTAAAATAATCCTATTTCTATAAATGTCATAGGATCTTTTTTTTAAAGCTATTTTATTTTCACGGACCCCTTGCAATTACACCACGGACCACTGGGGGTCCGCGGACCCCCGGTTGAGAAACACTGCTTTAGTCGAGGGGTTAGCGATGTCCCCTGCGGTGTGGGTGACACGGGTTCGCTTCCCGGTCGCGACAGTTCCTGTGGTTGCGTCGTTCCCCCGAATTCGCTACAATGTTGTGTGGATGAGTTTATTTGATGTGCTGTTTGCATAACGTGTCTCACTGTAGTGTGATGCTGCTATATTGTATCGGAGTCTGTTTGTCAAGTTCATTATACGTTGGTTTTTGCAGTTCTGTGTGAAGTTGCCTAGCTCGCTCAGGGAGCCTTATTTTGAAACCTGCATTCAGCTGTGCTGTGCGATTGCCTTAGGATGGCCTTGTTGTAAGCCTATTCCTAGTCAGTCACATCATTTTGTATTAGTAATAACTGGGGTGCTGTCTGCTTGGGTGGTTTTCCACGAACACAGATATTGCCATAATCCAGAGTCGTACACTACCTTGGGATGGTTTAATCCATTGTTTCCTTGTCTTGTGGTTTGTGAGTGAAATGGCAGTACTTGGTCTATTGAACTGCAGACATACCTGCTCAGCTGGACTGGTTATTCAGCCTTAGATCGATAGGTGTGTGGTCATGGTCTGGTGGATCTGACATGCCAGCTTCACTGGAAATTCGAAATAATCAAGGTGGGGTTTAATGGCTGAGGCGTGGCGCGTGCGTGCTGTGCGCGCGCACGCACACACACACGCCGCCGCTTACACACCCAGCTAGCTGTGACGCTACACATGGATAGACTTATAATATTGCAAAAAACGCGCAAACAAATATATCTGACCCAAAAAGGCCTACGTGCGTTGGATTTCTCCCCTATAATCGGTTTAAGAAGTGAGTGGTGAGCGTTACTGCTTGTGTACAGCGTTTAAACGCTACCGGCCCTGTATTAGTGATGGAGCAGGGGTGTCCAACGTTGCACTGAAAACCTTAATAGTATAATGTGCATGGATAAGAGGCTGGCGGGTCTGACCCTTTAGTCGAGCGGTTAGCGATGCCTCCTGCGGTGCGGGCGATACGGGTTCGCGTCCCGGCCGCGGCAGTCCCTGTGGTTGCGTTGTCCCCCCCGAATTCGCTATAATAGTTTCCAATGCTGTGTGTGTGTGTGTGTGTGTGTGTGTGTGTGTGTGTGTGTGGGGGGGGGGTATGAGCTTCAGTGCCCAGGAGCCCCTGTGGGTACTAATCCCGGCCTGACCTTTGGGCAGCGGGACTCTTTAAAAGCGTAGCGACCAGGTGCCAGATCGAGATCTTAAGCACGTATCCAATGGCGCCGGAAAGACGCCAATACAGCGAGGTGAGACGCCAAGCGGACAAAGCTCGTTCCAGCACCAGATTTACTCTGGGGGTTGGCTTTCACCCGCTGCCGAGCACCGAAGGAGAGGGTTGGGGGGGGGGGGGAGCACAGCGGTGCAGGGTTGGCCTGTACACTGGGACGTGCGGTCGGGGGGGGGGGGGGGCGCTACCGGCTACCGGATGTGAAAGTGATGTGAAACACCCGCCACCCAGCCCACGTGTTCCAATACGCGTGGGCTGGGTGGCGGGTGTTTCGGGTAGATTTGCACCTGGCAGATAACGTGAATACAGTTCAGCCTTTCTAAATAAATATATGTGTTTTTGGCTTCTTTCTGTTTCCGGTGCACTGCTATAATTTTAGAGATTTTTGGGATGGAGAGTAATGCGTGATTGTATTAGTCACATCCCCCCCCCCCTCTCTCTCTCTCTCTCTCTCGTTCTTTCTTCGTCATCTCTTATCTCCCTTTTGCTCAACTTCCTGCTTTCTTTGAAACTGCCTGCCTTTCATTTTCTTGTCGTTTTGTTTGCCCCCTCTACTTCATCCACATCCCTCCATCCAAGTTGCTGCACCCCTGTTTTATTCTTTTTTGTCATTGTTGTTGTTGTTTTTGCTAGAATGACAGATTGGCCGTTTGTAATAAGCCGAGAAGGACGGTTTCCCCTAACGATCAGTAGACCCCGTTATCTCTCGGGGCTTATATGGCGAACCATAGGTCCAGTATACTGTAGTGCATCATATTCAGAGGCTGACCTCGCCAACAAAAGGTTGCTTTGCATGGCGATGAGAATGAGTGAACAATGGACACGAGGAACAGACAGAAAGAGGAAGGGAAGAGCTGGCCAAGACAGATTGCGTCATATTCATCAGGCCCCCGGATTTGCTTCACTGAATCAGGTCTGGGTAAATTGTGCGAGTTTAATAATTGCAGGAAGTGCTGGGAGGAAGTCTCGGTTGTCGGGCAACATGTACGTGACGAGAAATTCAAGCCCGGAGGGCAAACCCGTAATATAACGTGAGCGTTCGGAGTTTGTCCCTAACTATATAATTTAATAGGAAACCAATAAACGGGGATGATAGACTTACTTTGCTGCATGTCCACGAGCAACCGCTGCCTCGTTTTATTCTTCCGTCTTCAACAACCACAAAAACAGAAAATCCCCCAAAACGGTCTCTTCCTTACGGCGACTCAGATGGGACGTTATACCTCACATATAGGTGCACATAGTGAAGCACGACACAGAAAAGTCTATTACACATGCCCCTTCCCCACTACAAACGCCCCCATTTCACCATAAACCAAACAAATATGCTCAAAAATAAATAAATAAACCCGGCGGTAAGTAATATTATTGGTTAATAATAAGGCTAATATTCCACCCCAGTCTGCAACAACAAAACAACACCTGCAGTAGCATAGCAATAGCAGCAACTAATCTATGCTACACGCACAAAACAAACTGAAAACACATCGCACAACTATAAAAAACAATAAAAGTTGCTAGAACACAGAAAACTCCAAAAAATCCTGAAGGTACGGGGGGGGGGGGTCACGCACCCCTTGTCCCCTGCGAGGCTTCTTTGGTTCAAGCCCCAATCAATCCTCACTCAGTCCATTGTCTAATCCACCAGCCTGAGGCTGATCCCCCACCTGAGGAAACCAGGGGACCGGTGAGGCCTCCAAGGCGGGAGGAGGCACGAAGGGAGGTGGAGTGGCAGGAACATTCTGTGACAGCAACGGCAGAGCGTAGGGCTTCGGTCTGCCATGATGGATCACCCGGGCCTGTTCCGATGAGTCCAGGGGGGTTGACGATACGGTACACCAGGGCGGCTTCGCCGCCAGAAGCCAGCACCTGCGTGACCCGATAGGGGCCCCTCCAATGTGGCGCCACCTTCCTACAGCCTCTCGGTGGGGTTATTCAGCCATCCCACCACTGCCAGCAATGTATGTATGATTTAATAGCGAAATAGTAAACGGGACGATAGACTTTAGTGCATGTCCAACAACACAAAAACAAAATCCCCAACACCGTTGTCTTCCCTACAGCAACTCGGATGGGACACCATACCTGACATATAGCAGCACGACAGTCTGCTACAGTAACAATTAACATGAACATAATAGTAGCGTCAAGGGGAAAGTTTTACTCCAAAGTTTGAACAAAAGGGAATCAATCGACGAATCGATCAACCAATCAGTCAACCAACCAATCAGTTAATCAATAAGTCAGTCAAATTTCATTTATCGTGTTATATAGAACTTGTTCATGAAAATGTTTTGCTTCAAAACTGCAACATAGTGCACTTAACACAAGAATGAAAACAAATACATAACACAATTACACACGCATACATAGATACAAGCGATACATTTACAATATACAATATATTTACAATGTATACAAAAAAATGCATAAAGGTTGGCAGTATTTTCATGTCAAAGTTAACTCTGGGTGCATTTTCGGTTGTATGCATGGCGTGGAAACCAAATAGGATTGTCTGCCATGTTGTTATTTTTCAAACGGTCAGTAAATGGTACAGTAGTTAGACCAGCTTAACGCCGGATTCGGGGTCGGTCTGTGGTGGCAAAGAACGTCCGAGTCTGCTGTCGTCCTTTTCAGAAAGGTGCGCGTCACACTTTTATTAAAGAACAGAGGGAAAATATCCAGGCTGCCAAAAAAGCCTTTTAAAGGCAAAGTCATTAGCGCAGGCTGGGGGGGGCTGCAGCTCCCGCTACTGGGGGGTACCCCCCCCCCCAGTAGTGGCAGGTGGTTGTGTAACATCTTAGACCCGACAGTATGCCCAACTTCTCCTCAGGTACAAATACAATCAATCAATCAATTAATAACTAAATAAAACACGCCTTTATTTTAAACAGTGGGCGGGGCTGCATGGAATGTACATTTTTAATAATAAGGTGAGTAAACTCTCCATTCCAAATCTGCTGCACCACGCGCCTTGCAAACTAAACAGTGACGTCATACTGTAGCGGCCGGGGAGGAGGTCGCTCTGACCGTCGGAGGAGCGCAAATGGCCGATGGGACTGCTGATGTTAGATTTCAAATTGTGTTTTAAAACGTCTTCCCGCGCGCCTGCAAACGGCTGTTTGGAATGAAACCCAGGAAGTTCAACTTGGCTGTTGTTTTGACAGGTGTCAAGTTCCTAAATTTGAGAAAAAAGGAGTCAGTTGAAGGACCGGGTAAGCAGAAAAGGTAACGTTTACATTAACACAACTGTCAGAGTGAGGGCGTTGGGTCTGATATGGCTTGTTCCCCTGTTTCCATAATGGAATGTCTTGGATTTTGCAGGCAAACAATCCAACAAGATTAAGGGACGTCCCACTGACACACACACACACACACACACACACACACACTCATGCATGTACTACTTTCCTCTTGAAAGCAATGTTCTCAGTTTCCATTTCTCATGTTGCCTGAATATATTTTTGATTTTGTTCTTGATCTTTGTTTTTTTACGCCGTGTGATGCTGTCTGAAGCGCTGAAGTGCTATGGTGTCCTACAGAATTCCTAATGAAAGTCGGAGGAGGCGGCCTTGGAAAGGAAAAAAAAAAAATAAGTAAAAAAAAAAAAAAACCCTCTTCTAGACTGCAGACATACCTTTGTTCTGACAGCCGAGCGAGATTGATGCCCCCTCCCTCCAGAGGGTAATATTGCCCAGACCAGGAAGCAGCCAACCTTGAATCCCTGCATTACCTTTGAAAGTTCTGCCTTCGGTGGTGCAGTTGCACAGCTGCAGTTGCACCTCACCTCATAAAATGTAACAGTAGATGGATATCCAGTGAAGGATGTACTGAACAGAGAGTCTTTAGAGGTTGGACAGGGTGTTATAGGGTATCCATCAAAATCTCTCCGAACGCTCCGACCAGAAAGAGGAGATTCTCGGTGGTCAATGGACCAGGGGCATACAGATGAAGCTTTCCTGGCTTTCAACATCATTAACCCATCCCACACGGCGCAAAAACGACCCCCGGATACATCATGCTGATTTTAAAGCAGAAATCCTTGATTTCCCAGATTTGTCTGTCTGCCTGCCTGTCTGTCTGTGTCTCGCTCTCTCTGGCGGTTAGAACTACAAACAAGGTGTAGCAGCTGTTGTCGCTTGTGTGCCGTCAGCACAGCAGTAAAAACAGTGCCTACCCTTGTATAAATAGGATTTTCAGACCAAAACCAACACAGGCAATCTAATTATCACAAACTACATCCAGCACCAGGGCAAACCCATGCTGGTAAGATAGATCAGCTGACTGACTTTCGATCCGAGATGTAACCTCGAGTCATTCCCTTTCCCTTTCTCCCTTTTCCTCATACAAATGAGGCAGGGTTGTCTATCTGAGTTTAATTCTCGCAAGAAGGAGCGACGTCGTAACAGAGTGCTATGCAGTCTGTCAGAGAAGCTGAAAGAGGGGTAGTCCAGCAGTCACGTTTATACACAGAAAAGAGGAAAGGGGAGAAGGGGAAATTAATTGTCTCGTGGTTACGCCTCGGATCGAAAGTCAGTCCGGGCCAGTTCTTCATTTGCATTTGGATATCGGTGGTGGCCCAAAGTGGTTTCGAATAACAGAAGTTCAACAAGAGTGCAAGTGCAGGACAAACAGATGGTCTCTAATAGCAGAAGTTCAACAAAAGTGTATAAGTCTACATTTTTCCATTACACTTGTCTCCCCGCCTGCCGCCCAATGACTGCTGGGATAGGCTCCAGCATCCCGCAACCTCAATCGGGATAAGCGACTTGAAGGATGGATGGATGGATGGATGGATATTCTATTGTATCATCGATTGTAGAAATGGTATAATACCCAAGTGGTATCCACCATATCTGATTTTTGAAGCCAATGCTGAAGTGCCTACAGATGCAGCTCTAGATGCTGGCTCAAAAAACACTCCAGCTGTGTTGAAGCCAAAGGGAAAAGCCCCAACTTCCCTCTGGAACTGCAAAGCCAATATTTTCCACAAGAACTTCTGGCTGCACTAGCTAATTTCACCTCTCCTAAAGTTGGTTTTGGTGGGGAGTTTGAAAACTACCATTTCAGAGAGTATAAAGGCTTACCGATCTGTACATTTGAGGGCGTGGTTACCTCGATCGACAGGTCCCTCTCTTGAGCGATTGACGGGTCGCTCATGCGTCCGAAGCGAGTCCCATCTCAGCTCCACTTTGCTGCCCAGTTTTAGAATTTCTGGCTCCAACATCTGACTAGATGGCAGTGAGCATAACCACAAACTCATGGCTTCAAAAAAAGGCTCTTTGAATGACAAAAACAAAACATGTCACATTGCAGATACTACATCTATACCCTATACAGTCTGTGAGATGAGCTACCTGTCCAACAGAACCATCACCACAGCGTCATCACATTTTCAATCCGTTTTCCCGTTGGAGTGGCAACGTGTTTGCTGCAGTACCGGCGTTCATCCAACCCGGTCGGATATTTCAACAGGCGTATATGGAGGCCAGAGAGCGTCTCCAACCGTAGTAGAGAATAGGGCTGTCACGCTTCTCCAAATCCACTGTTCAATTTTCCTTTCAATTTTAAGGCTTCGATTTTGGATTTAAATGTTTTTCAGCGCTGACGGCGATGCCGTTGTTAGACTATCGGGGCTAGGTTGGTAAAGATCAACAGATCATTGATTTTATGTCCTGACAACTGTCATTTATGTTTTCAAACTCTTTAAAAAAAAATCAGGCTACATGACATCAAGTGTAATTTAACTGGCATATTTTTATTTACCATTTAATTACTTCTAATTACCATTAAAAATTGATGTCTAAATTGCAACCGGGCTTAACCATGGTCATATTATGTGTGTGTGTGTGCATGAGAGAGAGAGAGGAGGCCATAGCTCCTCCATAAGTGCTGGCCCTGCACGTTCTTAACTGGCCCCGCGGGAGTGGTGAGCTGCTCGTGGTGGAGATGAGCCGGGTGTGTGTGTGTGCATTTGTGTGGTGTGTGAGTGTGCATTGGCCCGTGGATCTGATGTTGGTTTTGTGCGACTGCATGTATTAGATGTGTTGATATTGGATCGTGTGTCCAGAAGTTTGGGACGATTGAGATTTGAAGGGGGAGGAGGCGTCCGTTTGCTGCCCCGCTGTCACACGTGTATAGACAGTTACACTCCAGCAGCTTGCTGACCCAGCTCATTGCCTATAGGCCCTGGCTTTAACAGTCAGCGTGGAACCCAGGCTGCAGCCGTATCCCAACCGGGGCATTTGAGCCGCATCACAGCCTTAGCCCTGCTGATGGTCTGGAGTACAGACCCATATTATCGCTTTATCCTATCCACTTGGTCTGTGTTAGAAGCTGCAGCCATCCCTTAGCTGGGATTAAACCGAAGTTATGACCCCTTCCTAACTTTAGCATGTTACCAATGGCACAAGTGAGGTGAAATATTAAATCTTAACGAGAAACAATTAGGTCATGATATAGAGTTTGGGTTCGAGCCCCAGGATAGTCCAACCTTGGGGGTCGTCCCGGGTCGTCCTCTGTGTGGAGTTTGCATGTTCGGCCCGTGTCTGTGTGGGTTTCCTCCCACAGTCCAAAGACATGTAGGTCAGGTGAATCAGGTGTTTGTGTGTGTGTGTGTGTGTGTGTGGGTGGGTGGGTGGGTCCTGTGATGGCCTGGCGGTCTGTCCAGGGTGTCGCCCCACCTGCCGCCCAATGACTGCTGGGATAGGCTCCATCATCCCCGCGACCCTGAGAGCAGGATAAACGTTTTGGATAATGATGGATGGATGGATTTTCTATGATTTATTTTTTTTAGAATATACCACACTAAGGCAATATGTTTAAATTTGAATAATTTATTTAAAATGTAATAACGATAACATATTTCACCAGTCAACTGGGAGCAAAGTACAAACTGTAGTTTTTCTGTCAACGATGCGTTTGTTGTTGGCGCAACTCTTGGGGAAGGCAAAACGTTGCCATCCCGGTGACATCCGGGAAGCAGGAGGATTTTCCAGTTCTGTTGTTTCGCCGTCATCTCCGACTCCGGGAGTGGCCATGGTGTCCCAAAAAGTGCAGTTACAGACTACCGGTGAATTCCATAACTCACACGCGCACTTCAGTAAGTCGTATGCGCGCCAAAGCACATAAAAAATGTTTTAAAATAAAATCGTCCATGCCACCTCCCGGGCTCCGTAGTGTTTGTTTTTCCTCTTCGGATGCATGCAAGTAGGCAGGGGAGGAGCGGGAAAAAAATACTGGGAGAATCGCCAATCATGCTTTTGATTTCGAAGGCCGAAATCAAGTACTGTCCATGCAGGGTCTTTGTCCACTTCTGCACCCAAGTTTGTTTTGTCTTCTTTTGATGGCTGGGAGAGTTGGCGCTGGATCGGCTGGGAGAGCCTGGTCTGGTGTGTCCTGTGGGCCCAGGGACTACGGCCCTGACTGCAGCTGCTCCCGAAGCGGTAACACCAAGGGCGGTCTGACAGGATGCAGAAGCAGGGCAGGCTAAGCTAACTGCTAGCTCATGCAGACCGGCAGTTCCGATAACACCAAGGGCGGTCTGGCGGCGGCCTCGCCTAGCGTTGACTGTGTTTTGGTGTCATCGTGTGGAGTGCGGGTAGGTGTGTTGAGGGTGTCTGGCTGGGAGAGCTGGCCTTGGATCAGCTGGGGGAGCCTGGTCTGCTGCGTCCGGTGGGCCCAGGGACCACGGCCCTGCCAGAGCTGCGCCTGAGGAGGAAACACCAAGGGCGGTCTGGCGGCGGCCTCGCCTAGCGTTGACTGTGTTTTGGTGTCATCGTGTGGAGTGCGGGTAGGTGTGTCGAGGGTGTCTGGCTGGGAGAGCTGGCCTTGGATCAGCTGGGGGAGCCTGGTCTGCTGCGTCCGGTGGGCCCAGGGACCACGGCCCTGCCAGAGCTGCGCCTGAGGAGGAAACACCGAGGGCGGTCTGGCGGCGGCCTCGCCTAGCGTTGACTGTGTTTTGGTGTCATCGTGTGGAGTGCGGGTAGGTGTGTCGAGGGTGTCCGGCTGGGAGAGCTGGCCTTGGATCAGCTGGGGGAGCCTGGTCTGCTGCGTCCGGTGGGCCCAGGGACCACGGCCCTGCCAGAGCTGCGCCCGAGGAGGAAACACTGAGGGCGGTCTGGCGGCGGCCTCGCCTAGCGTTGACTGTGTTTTGGTGTCATCGTGTGGAGTGCGGGTAGGTGTGTCGAGGGTGTCTGGCTGGGAGAGCTGGCCTTGGATCAGCTGGGGGAGCCTGGTCTGCTTAGTCCGGTTGGCCCAGGGACCACGGCCCTGCCAGAGCTGCGCCCGAGGAGGAAACACCGAGGGCGGTCTGGCAGGACACGGAAGCGGGGCTGGCTGCTGGCCCATGCAGACCGGCAGTTCCAGCGGTCATCCTGGCTGGCGTTCGTTCTCTGGACAGTGGAATTTGTGGACTGTGTTGCACTGAGTGGACTGAGTTGTCAACTGTGTGTGTGTTTTTTGTCCTCCTTTGTTCTCTCTGTGATTGTATGTTTTTGGTGGTGTCGTTTTTGGGAAAGTTTGAATGTGTGTGTTTGTCTTTGTGTCGCACTGCTGTGGGCTGGGGGGAGTCGGAATTCCGTTTCTTTCGCGTACACGAGTACATGAAAGAAATGACAATAAATTGTTCCTGATTCCGGAACCCGAAAGCTCATTTCGATCGATTTTCGAGTTAGAATTGAAATGATGGCAGCCATAGTAAAGCTGCCTGTTAATATCATGTAACCTGACTGCATGCTCCAGGTAACTATTTACTCATGGAGGGACATCACACACATCAGCCTTAATACAGAAACCCATCCCTCCTGTAGTAAATGAGCATCAGAAGTGCATCCCAATGTAGGCAATACCCCTTATTATGCAGCCCCACGTTATTATTATTATTATTACATGCAAATCTCATGTAAAACCCTAAATAGATAGTATAAAATGTATCTCATCTTGTGTTAAACATTGTAACCAATGATTTTTTGAGACTTTCTACAGCGTATGTGACAGATACCATTATTTTTCTTACATATTTTAGACCTTTAGATTCAAGATTCTCTATTTGTTACGTCTCATTACACACGGGCAAGAGAGGAAAAATCTTGTGTTTCGGCTCCTCAACACTGCAGCAGCAATAGTAAAATAACAACAAAACGGAACAAAAAAAAGCAGTGACAATAATAAATAGTGTGTGATGTAAGGTACTGTGTGTGTGTGTGTGTGTGTGTGTGTGTTTGTAGGCCTAGCCTTAATAGATGTGCATATGTGTTTGTAGTTGTTTGCATATTTATGTGTGTTTGTACGTATATGCCAAACTACGTCTGTGTGTGTGTGTGTGTGTGTAAACTGATGATCAGCTGAAGACCATAGGTCAGTACCAAGTCAGTCCGGCACCAGGCTTAGTGTCTTTAATGTTCTTTGTTCAAAAGCCCGGTTGCTTGGTGGAAAAAGCTGTTCTGGAGCCTGCTGGTCCGGGCTTTGAGGCCGCGGTACCGCTTGCCTGATTTAGCTCAGGCTCTTTATGTGGTGTGACCGACTGGAAACAAAGGAAGGAAAAAAAAGAAGCTTTAACTCCCATCACCGACGTCCCAAACAGTCAAGATTTAGGACCGAGGGAGTACAGCAAGGGTCAGTGCTTTACTTCTCCGACCACACCATAAACCCACAATGATTACGTTTGATGGAGAGGGACGGGGAACAGAGTTATAATATTTACAAAAAGAGGAGAGAGGCAATTTCCCTTCAAGATAAAAGTGTTATAGTCGAAGAGAAATATGGGCGAGCGGGGCGGGATTTCGGGGAGGGAGCGGTGTAAAGCGCTTTGCAGTAAGTCTACTCGTAAGCTAACGGTGAGGGGTGGGTGGAGGTTGTGGTGCTACGTGGGAAATCGGAGGGCCATAAAACCGTTTGGGGAGCCGTGGGGGGGAGGAAAAGTCGAGGCCAAGTCAGAAGACATCTAGGTCACCACGGGGAAGGAGAGAGTACAGTGAATAATAGCGTTTAGGGCAGAACAATGGCCTCGGGGCGGGAGGGTACACTTCCCTTTTACGCAGCACCGCTGTTTTGAGTTTGATAGCCGCAGTCCCAAGCAGCCAGTGAAGGGGGGCTGCAAAAGGAGGTGGGGATGATGGGGGAGAACGCGGGTCGGTTGGACACGATAGATCAGCGTTTCCGGTTGAGATTACAAAAAGTAGTCTCTTATCTCATTTACATCCTCTATTCAACACCATGCCACGGCCACTTTCGTTTTATTAGACCCTTGCATCCATTGAGTGCAACTCCTAATTGTGCGATAATCTACTGTATATAATGGTGTGCAGTTTATATGTAGCGAATCTGGATGATATCATTTATTATTTACCACTTTTTCCTGTCTCGTTCACCTCCGCTGATAACACGGCGCTCTTCTACACCCTCCACTGCAGTATCGTACCTCTGCGACAACGTGGAGCAGGATCTGCACGGTTTTATTTTTTTAGGATCCCGGCAATATCTTTTACTTCTGTGAAATACTCCACACTACAAATGCCTCACAGTAATGGGACTCATCATGGCCTGCTTATAGCACTTTATTATAATACATCTTGAATATTGCTCATCCTTGGATGTGTCACTAAAAAAAGAAAAGGCAGTAATTTTCCAGCAGCCGGGGTGGCAGAAAATACTTTTAAAAAATGGTAAATAACTGACACATAAAAATAAAAAATAATTTTCCATAGTTAAAATACAGTTTGTTGCTTTAGTTTTATGTGAAATCTTCTGTATTTTTTTTATTTTTTTTGGCTTTTTAATCAGAATCAGAATCATGTTAATTGGCCATGTAGGTTTGCACACACGTGGAATGTGACTGCGGTTTCGTGGCTCTCTGTGTGCTTAACATATAATAACAACACTACAACACAACAAGCCAGATATATACACAAGGAGGACTATATACAGGCAAAATAAGAGGTGATAAAGTGCAGTGGTGCAGAGAATATATCAGAGATGCTGAAATAAATGTTTGGTGAAGGATATTTATTTTTTATTTTATTTTACTACTTTATTGATCCCTGTGGGAAAATTCTTCTTCTGCATTTAACCCATGCTAGCTGTGTAGCTAGGAGCAGTGGGCAGCCGCCGTGCAGCGCCCGGGGACCAGCTCCAGTTGGTCTTGCCCTGCCTCGGTCAGGGGCACAGACAGAAGTATTAACCTTAACATGCATGTCTTTTTGATGGCGGGGGAAACCGGAGCACCCGGAGAAAACCCACCGCAGACACGGGGAAAACAATTAAATTACTAATAAATATGGTCAAAAACTGCTATAATACAAATAATCAGGCTTAAAACGGCAGAAGAGTGATGTTGTTAGTTTTTCTGTAAAAATAACTTGTTTATTTAATCAATATGTAATGTAATAAAATGATTTACCACCCACAAAACATTTGATTTACCTTTTAAAAATGTAAAATACTGTTGTAAAACTGCTAATCATCTTTAGAATTGCAACAAGCTACTGTTAATTTAAGATAATATCAAGTGTAAGATGAGTTTTCACATGTATACATTTACCTAAAAATCTTGCATATTTAATGTTTTTAATATATCATATCAGGTGTAAATTAAATGTTTACATGTGATTTCACGTATAATCATGTGTAAGCTATATAATGGATAACAATAAAAAAAGGATTTACACCTAATAAAATACACTGTGAACAAGCGCACACATGCACGGGTGTGCACACACACACATACACACACATACACACACATACAGTGGCTGAAAGACAAATTAGAAAATAATGAGATTTAACTGTACAATAACAACTCTTAAGCAATCAGGACACGGTTGCTTCCTGTTGTCAACATTTATTTTATTAGTTGCCCCTCTTGCAACCTTCTTGCTCACAAAACCTGAAATTGTGTGCAATTTCTGACAATTTGATATATGAATGAAAACACTCTGTGCTAAATGCATTTTAATGAGTCATACAAACAAAACCCTCCAAGGCCACTCAGTGCTGCAGACCTTCGACAGTTGGCCGCTTGTGGGCAGATAAATTATGTTTCAGTCCAGGTACAGTTTACAGCAGGTGCAGCTAAAGGTGCACAGTGAAATAGATTGGAACAGTTGTCCATTTTGAAAAAAAAATATTAATCAAAAATCCAGCAATAAAACAAAAAGTAAATAAATAAAACAATTAAGTGTGCTTCAATCCAAGTGCGGTTCAGTGTTTGCTTCCACTGTTATTGCAGTTAGGATACACAGTGAAATGGGAACCGCAAACCAAAATAACGTTTTATTTCAGCGGTAAAATAATGTCACAATAAAGTTTACAGTGATTTGCCTACTGACTAGTAGTGTTATGGATGTATGGACACTAGCTCAGGTTACAGATCCTGTGGTCGTAGTCATCCCGGTGAGCTAGCAGCTTGCCAGATGGGGACCTGAGGTGTCCCCCCCCCTTTTTTCCCCCGCGATTGTACTTGGCCAATTACCCTACTCTTCACATCTGGCTTCCCACCCGCGGACACAGCAAATTGTGTCTATAGAGACCCCCGACCAAGCCGGCGGTAACACGGGGATTCAAACCACCGACCCCCGTGTTGCTAGGCAGCAGAATAGACCGCTATGCTACCCGGGCGCCCTGAGGTGTTTTTTGGCCATATTTGCTGCTGTTCATGTTTGTCCAGCAAGCTGTGATGCGACGTCTCTGTCCACAGGATCCTTCGCCTGAGCTAGAGTCCATGTGTCCATAACACTACCAGTGAGTAGTAACTGTTCAAAAAAGTACAGTTTACGTTCGCTGCAGTTAAGGTTCACATAGGAATAGATTGGAACAAGTTGCCCATCTTGAAAAAATAATCGAAAATCCAGTAATAAAATGAAAAAGTCCACCTGGTGCTGCAGGCACCTCAAAAAACTGGCCACTTGGGCACAAATAAATTGGGTTTCCATCCAGCTGCAGTTTAATGCTTGTTTCCACAGTTACCGCAGCAGTAACTTAAACTGAAGTTCAAAGAAGGCTGAATCGCTTCATCTGGATACAATGTTTATCGACATGATAAACGTTGTATCCAGATGAACTGATTCAACCTTCTTTGATTTTCTTGCATGGGTTATTAAGCATGCATAAAGACTTAAAACTGAGGTTACTGAAGCAACTGAAGGTAGTAACCTTGTGCGACAGTGGGAATCTAATATATACTTAAAACATGGTTAGACTTTGTATATAATATGCATCTGGGTCACAGTGGTACTATTTGACAACACTTAAACGCACACTCAAACTCAAGAATGTAATGGGCGAGAGCGAGTGTTTTGGAAACGTCTGAGACTGACATGAATTACTGTGCATGTGAAAGAAGGGAGAGAGATTGGACTACAGTGTTTTCTCTTTTGAAAAAAAGTTTCTTTTGACTCCCTCCATTTGTAGTCTCCACAATTATTGTTATCACGTAGAGAACCTTTGGACTGACCTCTCTGGAAGCCTTCTTCTCCACTTTCTATCCCTTGTCTGGGTTGATCTTTCCACGGGCTGTCATTCAAATGAATGCTTAACACTGTCAATCAATCCAACCATTTTGTATGTACTGTACTGTACTTTGTACGTATACTGGTACACTGTCATGCCTATCTACCTCACGCATGTATGTAAGTAACCTGCTAACATCTATTTCAGTACCTCTGATATATTCTCTGCACCATTGCACTTTATCACCTCTTATTTCATCTGTATAAGTCAACTAGAAGAACCCCGCTACAATGTAGCGGTTTGGTTAGCCACCCGTCTAAATCTCCCTCCTCTTCATCCTGCCAGCTAACCGCCTTCCCCCTGCCCCTAAACCCCCCCCCACTCCAACTCCCTCCCCCCAAATGCTCAGAATCATCTGAAATACTGAGAAAAGTGGTTTTTAGCCATTTTTAGACAATACATATTTTGCATAATTATGCATAATTATTATAATTATTTTAATTTTCTGCTTATTTTTCTGGTCCTCTCTGGAACAATACCTACCACCTCCAAAAAAAATGAGGATCATAAGTGCATTTTTGCAAAAATGCATTTATTTTGCATAATGTCAAAACATTTCGAAGTCCCAGAGAAAAATTTTTATATAGGTGAAAAAATCAAAGATGCTCAGAATCATCTGAAATGCTGAGAAAAGTGGTTTTTAGCCATTTTTAGAAAAATGCATATTTTGCATATTTATGCATACTTAATTATGCATAATTTTAATTTTCTGCTATTCTTTATAGGTGCCCCTGATCATCCCCAATAACCTCCAAAAAGAATCAAGGCCCCAAGTGCTTTAGGTTGGCCGTTTATAGACTCTCACACAAACACACACCACACACCAGACACACATTGTGAAAATACAAGAGTAGATCCTTGTGTATTCGCCATAAGGAAACAGGCTTGTATTGTCTCACAAAGAATTTACTTGACTCACTGGATTTTATATATATATATGCATAATATAATGTGTAATGTTAAACTAAAACTAGTTTTCAAATAAAACTACCTCACCTATTTCGGATCGTGTGTTAAGTAATATTAAGTAATAGATTCTCATTACTATCGCTTTATACAACAAATTGTGTATCACGAAATGACAATACCTGAATTTCAACCCACTACAATATCACTGAAAAACAATAAACAAGGATATTGACCTTCTGCCCAGCTCAGGTTCACACCTGTAGTCTGGATCTTTGGTGTAAATCAGCTGGTGAAGGGTACTTCGCTGAATTTTGTCTTTGGACCACACGGGGTTGACACTATCTCTTTCGCAAACAAACCCAAGTCAAACGGGAGCCGACGCTTTGTGTTTCCGTGGGTTTTCCTGTATAACGGTCTAGGTAAACTTACCCAATGTGCGTTCGGGGGAGAGCCGTAAATCTTCCCATGATGTGGTTGTTTCACATCAGGGGGACGCGTCTCCTCCTTTGGTTGCACTTAGGTTCCGACAATAAATCCACTCGCTGTCTCTGAATCACATCCTCATGTGCTCTGCGGTGATGAGACCGCCCGAGAAACATGAAGACAGTGATGGTAAACACATCCATGATTTGATTACCCCCATGTGAATCAGATACCTAACACAGATGATCTATTTCTGTCCATCTTGACAGTATTTGCAGGAAATCAGGTAATCTGATTTGCATCGTTTCCTTAAATTTGGTGTTGGTAATATTCACACCACAAACGAACGGAACCGTTGGGTCTGGACCAGAGTTTGAACGGCATCGTCCACAGCAGCCCAGATGAACCAGACTAAATCGGCAAACCCACCAGAGTTCATCTAAACTGCGCCAATAGAGCTGGACAATATATCTGTATAATATGAGACCAGATGTCATGTGGGATTTTGGTTATCATGATATTACTTAACCCATGTGTTCTATTCAGGCCAAAATGGCCCATATCAGGGGCATCCGGGTGGTATGGCGGCCTGTTCCGTTGCCTACCAACACAGGGATCGCCGGATCGAGTCCCCGTGTTACCGCCAACTTGGTCGGGTGTTCCTGCAGACACAATTGGCCGTGGAAGCCAGATGTGGGTATGTGTCCTGGTCGCCGCACTAGCGCCTCCTCTGGTCTGTCGAGGCATCTGTTCGGGGGGGGGGGGACTGGGGGGAAAAGTGTGATCCTCCCATGCACTACATTCCCCCTGGCGAAATGCTTCACTGTCAGGTGAAAAGAAGCGGCTGGCGACACCACATGTGTCGGAGGAGGAGTGTGGTAGTCTGCAGCCCCCCCCCCCCCCCCTGTTCAGCAGAGTGGGTGGAGCAGCGACGGGGGATGGCTTGGAAGAGTGGGGTAATTGGCCAGATACAATTGGGGAGAACAAGGGGGGGGGGTGGCCCATTTCAAATAACAACTAATATTAATAAATATTGTTAATATTATTGATAATTATGATAAAGATTTTATATATATATATATATATATATATATATATACATTTGGCATTTTTGAATACATTTTCCCAAATACTTTGCTATAAAAATCCAAAGGGTGGCTTGGGTCAATATGACATCCATTGGTAATTAGTGATCAAAACATAAGGGTTAAATGTTTTCATCCCTCGGTCGTAAAAGCTGCATTTCAGTAAAACGATACAATCTTCTCAACTTATTCGACCGTTTTAGCTGAGCGAAGTGAAAAACGGGTGTCTCTGTCTGCTTTTTCCATCACATCCACACCACTAACGATCATTTATCCAAATTTACCTGCGCGTGAATATCTGTTGAAAGCGTCAATAGTCCTCCCTCAGAGTATCGTCCCATTATCCAGCTATTCAGTCAAAATATCGTGGCGTTTGACCCTGCCAATATCGCCCAGCCCTACACCCCAAACACGTCGGGTGGCAACACAGGCTGCGGAGAGAGCAGGATCCCAGCCAGGAACGCGTTGCAGTAATCCAGACGGGAGATGATGAAACGATGGGGCGAGGTTTACACGAGGGCACGTTTGACACGCGGTGTCCATATAAAAGCCGGTGGAGTCGCGTGCTGCACCCAAACTTTCTTACAGCCTGTGTCAGAGGGTGGATACCGTGCCCCGGAGCAGGGGCTTTGATGTGCTACTATTGTGAAACCTTGTGTAACTGATTGCCCCACCTCAAGGAGCTGAATTTGTATTGGTTTCAAAGTGAGTGTGTGTGTGTGTGGGGGGGGGGTGATTAGTTCCTGCAAAGGAACATGAAATAAATTTCGCCTACTTGGTTAAAAGTGACATGTTTGCAGCCAGGGAACCACCAATGGCACCAGAACGCGCCTTTTTGATATCCACCCAAATTTATTTTTAAGAGTCACAGAACAGAATAAAAGCAAAACACGTGTTAATTGTATAATTGCATGTCCACCTAATAAGTTGTTCAACAAAACTGGAAAAAATCGAACCCAACAGCCGGACACCTCCCAACTGAGAGCTGCCCACTAAAGCCGTCGTCTTCTGCTGGAGCTCACTGATCAACCCGGTTTACAGTCAAAACATTAGTGATTTAACATAATATGTCTTTATACGGGGGCGTCCGGGGAGCGTATTGGTCTATTCCGTTGCCTACCAACACGGGGCTCACCGGTTCGAATCCCCGTGTTACCTCCGGCTTGGTCGGGCGTCCCTACAGACAAAATTGGCTGTGTCTGTGGGTGGGAAGCCGGATGTGGGTATGTGTCCTGGTCGCTGCACAAGAGCCTCCTCTGGTCAGTCGGGGTGCCTGTTTTGGGGGGGGGGGTAGTGTGATCCTCCTACGCGCTGCGTCCCCCTGGTGAAACTCCTCACTGTCAGGTGAAAAGAAGCGGCTGGTGACTCCAGATGTATGGGAAGAGGCATGTGGTAGTCTGCAGCCCCCCCCCCCGTTCAGCAGAGTGGGTGGAGCAGCGACCGGGGATGGCTCGGAAGAGTGGGGTAATTGGCCAGATACAGTTGGGGAGAAAAAGGGGGGAAAGAGCAGGGATGCTCTAGCCCAGTAGTGCCCAACCCTGCTCCTGGAGAGCTACCGTCCTGCCGTTTTTCACTCCAACCCTAATTTAACACATCTGATTCTACTAATTACCTACTGACCAAGACCTTGATTAATTGAATCGGATGTGTTAAATCAGGGTTGGAGTGAAAACCAGCAGGAGGGTAGTTCTCCAGGAGCAGGGTTGGGCACCACTGCTCTTGCCTATCCCAGCAGTCATTGGGCGGCAGGTGGGGAGACACCCTGGACAGGCCGCCAGGCCATCACAGGGCCGACACACACACACCTAGGGACAATTTAGTGCGGCCGATTCACCTGACCTACATGTCTTTGGACTGTGGGAGGAAACCGGAGCACCCGGAAACCCATGCAGACACGGGGAGAACATGCAAACTCCACACAGAGGACGACCCGGGATGACCCCCAAGGTTGGAATACCCCTGGGCTCGAACCCAGGACCTTCTTGCTGTGAGGTGAACGCGCTAACCACCACACCACTGTGCCGTCCCATGTTGAGGGTCTCACGAGGCCAGACATACATTTTATAGTATATATATATTTCATATATATATATACTATATGTGTGTGTATGTCTGGCCTCATGAGACTACATGTCAACTTATCAAATCATGTTCTATCACTGAATGTCGACATTGTTCAGGACGTCCTCTCTGATCCTCCAATTTATAACCATTAGAGGTGACAAAAGGTTATGTTTAGGGATTAGGTTAGAGAGGGTTAAATTTAGGTATGGCTGAGGTTTGGTCGAGGTGTGGGTAGTGCACGAGGTGGGCTGTTAAAAGTATTAAATCAGGGTTTACAGTAGATCTGAGCAGATGTCATCATTCATCAATACGTTAGCAATCAATATATTTTTGGACCTGCCAATAAACTGTATATGACAGTGTTTGGCTGACAGGACTAAATGCCTTGCTCAGTGGTTGTGGTCTCTCAAAACTTCCGGAGGCTATCCATTCACTCTCACCTGCCCATATTTTCTTAAAAACTCTGCGAACTTGAACCAGCAACCGTCAGTCAAAAGTCTGGTTATCTGACCTCATCGCCTTTTATATGAAAATTTTACAAAGATAGCTGATGCATTTTTATAAAAAAAAATACTTGTGGATGGATGATTTATTCTGAGAATGCAATGCTGTTTGTCCAAACAAGTCGCCTTATGGTTGGTTATATGACCTTGGCTGTGTTTTCTCTCGACCACGTATTTTCTTTATTTGCCTCTATGATAATGTGACCGTCGGAGTCAAACGTGTGCAGATGTAGGGAGGATACACTGAACATTACCAGCACCCCTTGATTTGCCTGGGTTGAAAAATCAATATGAATGAGGCTGTTGAGAATGCATTACATGGTTTTCCATTGAGCAGATGGGCCGACCGGACAACATCGAATGACTTTTCCCCGCTGCCCTGGATAAGCTCAGTCCTTCACCAAGTCTCTGAGAGCGTTGCACCATTCACGGTCAGCAGCCATGCTTTCAGAGGACACCGGACTTGTGTTGGTGTGGCTTAACAAGCTTCGGAGGCTCCACACTCTATTGATCCCTGTGGGGGAAATTACGCTCTGCGTTTAACCCCATCCCAGCCGTGTAGCTAGGAGCAATGGGCGGCCGCCCTGCGGCGCCCGGGGACCAGCGCGTCTCTTTGATGGTGGGGGAAACCAGCGCCCCCGGAGAAAACTCACCGCAGACACGGGGAGAACACGCAAACTCCACACAGAGGACGGCCCTGGGATGACCCCCCCCCCCCAAGGTTGGACAACCCCGGGGTTCGAATTCTTGCTTGTGAGGTGACGGTGCTAAACCGCTGCGCCGCCGTGCCTCCCAACAGATATGGTGCAGTCGTTATTTTCATTTTCCACCTTGCGCGCTTAACTGCTTTTTACGGGATCTTCGTTTACCCACTGAGGCAAAAGAACAGTGACGGTCAACAGAGGGACTACTTTTGTTTTTGCAGCCACAAGCCGTATAACCTACTGAAGCATCGGCAAGGATCAAATTCAGCATCGTCTGTTGGCCAAGGTCAAACACCTCGCTGCTATTTCACTGATCAGTGAATGTGTGTGTATGTGTGTATCTCCGGTAATAAGCATCGCACTCTACCTCATGAATGTTCCCACACGCTAAGACGGCCTGTCAGAGATGAAGTTAATTGCGGCTAATCCGTTGCGGATGCTAATCACGACGGCGTGCGACCGTGATAACGCGGGATCTGCGCCTTTCATACCGATCAGTGATGCTTCTGCTATCTACCACCGGCCTTTATTAAACGGAGACGGTGGCGTTATTGAATGCAAAGTTCGACCGCGTGCCGATACCGAGCTGCGCCGGCAGCGCTTATTCATAAATTGGCACAGAGAGCTTTCCGTGCGGATAACATGCGCGCCAAGGGAGGTGGGGGGAAACCGGTTTACAAAGTTTAGTCGAGTTTTGAGGAAGGAAACAAGTCAGCGGGCTAGTTTCCCCCCAGGCATTTGCCTCACTGCAGGCACTGTTTCCCCATCCCTCACATTACCTTTTTGATGTTTGCATGAAAGAAGAAGAAGAAGAAAAAAAGAAGGCTATTTAAAATGAAGTCAGGTCCCAGTGCCGACACCGTGAGGGCTGATGGATTTCCTTCAAGTAATTCCAGTGTTGTGTCGTACAGTATTGCCAGAAGAGAGAGAGAGAAAAGAAAACCTGGAGTTTTTACAAACGGGGAATAGACACCACATAAAAAAGAAAGGGGGGGGAAAAGAAAAAAACGAGCAGTCAGGCTGGGTTCATTACTCAAAATCTGGCAAAGGAAAAGTGAGGGAAGCAAGTAAATATATTAGTCAAATAAAGGGAGTCGCTATGTAAATCACGGCAAATGGAAAATAAATTCTGAATCTTTTTTTTTCCCCTCTTCCCCCGCTGAGCCGGCGGTGCCGGGATGCAATTCGTCTTGTGCGGTCTCTTGTCTGACGGCGCCGCGTTAAATTCCTGTTTGTGTGACTGACTGCCTTGACTTTGCAACAGAGGCTGCTCCTACAGCATTCGGGGCGGTCTTTTGTGTTGGGTCTTCACAGTGCACGAGTAGGGTTCCCTCCCCTCAGCAGGTCTTATAGGGGCTGAAACCCCCCTCCCCCCCTAAAAAAAACCCCCAAAAACTGCTGTTTCCTAGTTCAGTACTGTTCATTAATTTTCCCTGAACGCCGTCAAGCCTTCTGTACATTTCCATACTTACATTTCTATGTTCATACATAATCCCCATGGCAAGGATCTCTTGGTTTTTTGATTTTTTTTTGTCAGTGTCTTGACCTCAATTAGCCCCAGCCTCACTCTAATAAAGCCCAAGTGTCTCTGCCAGGGCTTCTGCATGCTGCTTTGTAACGTCGTGACACGTTCATCACCGGTGCCGTGACATCAGGGCGAAGACACGTGACGGTAACATGAGGCGATGGTGACGCACTCTGCAAAACGTCACTCTGCAGTTTTCAGATACGAAGCCCCTCGTGAATCGGACCTCTGACTCACTCACTGACAAACCCACCCAACTGTTGTGTCCAAATACCCATACTACTGTAGTACAGTATGTAGTACATACTGTAGTACATACTGTATAATACCCTTTTTTTTCTTTCTTTTTTTTTTTGGTTCCCCCCCTCCCATTTTCTCTCCAAAACATACCTGGCCAATTACCCCACTCTTTGAAGCCGTCCTGGCATAGGCGGAAATCCCAGGGGGGATGGGGGGGGCATCCTGGGAAAAATATGATATACCCCCCCCCCAATATATCACTATAAACATAACTATATAAGGTAACACTTTAGTATGGGGAACATAGTCACCATTAATTAGGTGCTTATTAGCATGCAAATTAGCAACATATTGGCTCTTAATTGGTCAATATTACGTACTCATTAATGCCTTATTCTGCATGGCCTTATTATACAACCAGTAAGCCATTAACTATGAGTTTTCCCTCTATAACCTCAGAATTATTGCTTATTAGTAGTACCATCTCAATATGCTTTGCTCAGTATGGCCTTTATAAGGTGGTAGTACCACAAGAAGAGTTATTCTCCCTTACTAACACTTAATGAATATGCTCTGTTCTTACATAACAAAACACAACACTACAAGTGTTCATAGTGTTAAATTACTCTAAATTAAGTTTTTGTTACTAAGAATATGTTCCCCATACTAAAGTGACATCTTGATCATTACTAATTCGCTAGTAATTAAGTTTTTTTACTGAGAATATGTTCCCCATACTAAAGTGTAACCCTATTGCAATTTCAATGTAATTTCAATAATCCTGAAATTTTAATGTAACTTCAATAAAATGAATACATGCAAGAATAGCATTTTCAGTGCATAAGAATGGTTTAGCAAGTTATCTATTCGCTAAGCTTCCGACTTACATTCCTCTTATTGATGAATAGCTATAGTCAAGCTTTTAGTTCACACTAGTGGGGATTTCGGTATAGCCCTCCACCAAAAGTAGTGCGATGTGTCGCAGCACTACTTTTGGTGTCCCCCTCAGGAATTGCGCTTGAGAAAATTTTATGTAATTGTGCCCTCCAAAGTTGATATCAGATTTTCGCCCCAGCACCCCGGTCGCTGCTCCATCCCCTCTGCCGATCTGGGGAGGGCTGTAGACTACCACATGCCTCCTCCGATACATGTGGAGTCACCAGCCGCTTCTTTTCACCTGACAGTGAGTTTCACCAGGGGGACGTAGCACGTGGGAGGATCACGCTATTCCCCCCAGTCCCCCCCCCGAACAGGCTTCCCCACTTGCAGACACGGCTAATTGTGTCTGTAGGGACGCCCAACCAAGCTGGCGGTAACGCGGGGATTCGAACTGACGGTCCCCGTGTTGGTCGGCAACGGAATAGACCGCCACGCCACCCGTTTTTAGAATGTTTGCAACCCTTTCAAAGAAGTTTGTGAGTGAACACATCCAAAACTATATGATCTTGTAAACTGTTAAATACTTTGTTGTTGTTTTTTTTTTCTTTAGCATATTATCCTCATTGGCAAGAAAACTGGCACAATTTTTGTTTTTCCTGCACCCACACCACTATTCTCTCTGAGCCTCTTGCTCATATTCCATCACTTGGTTTTGTCCATCCAGTTTCATTTGAGGTAGGATGTCACAGAAACCATCGACAGAGATTACAGGTAAGATGTGTTCTATCACCTTTAACCTGCTCAAACCACATTTTTGACAAAAAGTTTTCAAGTGTTTCTGATGCATTGGCTGGCTTTTCTGGGTTGTCGGTTAGCTAAAAACATGATTCAGACGAGTTAACTTGAACCGGTGCACAAGCATCTATTTTACAATGTCCATGTTAAATTGTTCAGTCAGGATAGGATGTAAATGATATGCAAAATCTGCAACGCAACTGAAAATGTGCAGTCAACACTAGGACCTACTTCTAGTTACAAACTTGAGCCAATGATCCCATATTGTTCTGTTCACAACAAAGTCACACTTGATTAAGTTACTTTAAAATGAATAGGCCATTGATTTTCACTTGCATATTGCAAACATACTCACATAAAGAAAGACAGACACAAAGAAAGAAAGAAAGAAAGACAGACAGAAAGAAAGAAAGGTGATTAAGATTGCTCTTTTAGTTATATTATAGGCTAGTTGTCAGTGTCAATGTTTGCATCCATGTATGGTATTTATTTTTTTTTTTGCAATTTTGCATGCCCATATATATGTATGGGCATGCAAAATTGTCATATATATATATATATATATATGACTTTGACTATTTATTATAGTCTTATGTACATTTTCCTTTATATATTCATATATTATGCTGATTAGTGAAGTGGATTACTGCCAAACTAAGTTTCATTGTGTTTAATATGCAATGACACTAAAGCAGCTAGCTAGCTAGCTGGCTAGTTGCACACACCTCCAACTTGTTTCGTCAGTAACGCATTTTTCAAATAGAGAACTCCCACAACAAGTTAACCTTCAGATTTACTGTTAAGTAAAAACCAGTGTGGGGGAGGGTGTTAATCAGGAAGCCTCTTCTTCCTGCTGTCATTTATGGTCTCGTGCTAATTATAATGGAAAGAAGAAAATGAAAGAAAAGCAGTCTCTCATATTGTCTTTTCAGATATTAAATATAAACTGTGTCTTAGATCTGCTCCAATTTCAAGGCTGTCACTTTTATTTAGGCCTCAGTTGCCTTTATCTTGATTCCTGCGTTTTGTTTTGATGACATTTGGACGTCACAAGTTAGACCACAGCATCAATCACCTAAATTAGTGAATTAGCGCAGGAGCTTTGTATGTTTGCACGTGTGTATGTGTGTGTATGTATGAGCGAGAAAGAATAGAAAGGTGGATTGGTGCATGCCCTTATTTATGTGGATATGTGAGAATAAGGTGTGATAGCACATGGAGCACATGGAGATGGGAGGGAACCGCAAGATTTGATTAGAGTATAATTTCATTGTTAATTTACTTAAAAACGTCTCGCATGCACTGTTCTGCAGCATTGCAGGTCTGTTTATCTGATATCTGTGTGAGTCCTGTCGTACTGTTTGATGCCGTTTTGCACCAGAAAGCACCGTTTCCTTTTCCTGCATCACAGTTTCTGCCTTTCTCTGTCTGCATATCTGTCTATCTCTTGCTCTATAGTCTCTCTCTCTCTCTCACACACACACACACACACACACACACACACACACACACACACACACACACACACACACACACTTTTTCTCTAATGTTGGCCAAGGTCACTCAGTAGATAGGAGAGATCCTCAGACCAGTCTGCCATCTGCAGAGGGCCTTGTCGAAATCTCTTCTCTCAGCCATATATATATATATCTGCTACTACTACTACTACTACTACTACTACAGATGACTGTACGATTCCTCTGCACCATGTAGCAATCAGCGTCCTCCAACAAGGAGTCAGCATTGCAATATGAATTCCACAGTGGGGGTCGTAGTTAATTAGACCGTTATGGGAGCAGCGAGGATAGGAGTGTGTTGGGACAGAGGGAAAAAAAGGGGGATCGCTGCCAAACCCGATGTCAACATTAGGACCTAATCTAACAGCTGCATTAGCAGAGTGTGCTGCCAAAACACCTGATCACCGTGTGCCTGTGTTCATTCGACACAAATTAGGAGTCACACTGTACTGCGAATGTCCCAGGGACACACCTGTACGCCGTTATTTTAATGCCTTTGTAAATACACAAGTTGACAGACCATTAAACGCCACCCTGCTGGTTTTATGAGGCAACGCGACGCCGCGGCCTCCAAATCTCCAACCTGTAAAACAGGATTGTTGTTTATAATAGAGGACAACAACCCATTTGAACAAGTTTTAGCTTCATGACTAATACTCAATATTTGTAAAGAACTGCGATATCATGAATTTTGAGTTGGGTGGCATGGCGATCAATTCCGTTGCCTACCGACACGGGTATCGCCGGTTCGAATCCCCGTGTTACCTCCGGCTTGGTCGGGTGTCCCTTCAGACACAACTGGCTGTGTCTGCGGGCGGGAAGCCGGATGTGGGTATGTGTTCTGGTCACTACACTAGTGCCTCCTCTGGTCGGTCAGGGCATCTGTTTGAGGGGGGAACTGGGGGTACTAGCGTGTTCCTCCCACCTGCTACGTCCCCCTGGTGAAACTCCTCACCGTCAGGTGAAAAAAAGCGGCTGGCGACTCCACATGTATTGGAGGAAGCATGTGGTAGTCTGCAGCCCTCCCTGGATCGGCAGAAGGGGTGGATCAGTGACTGGAACGGCTTGGAAAATAGGGTGATTGGCCAAGTACAATTGGGGGGAAAAGGAAGGGGAAAAAGCCAAGTAAGTAAGTAAGTAAGTAAGTAAATCTTGGGTTGCATCTTGAATAAATAAATAAATTTCTGTGTTTGCCACCCAATGACTGCTGGAATAGGCTCCAGCATCCCCACGACCCTAGGAGCAGGATAAGCGGATCGGATAATGGATGGATCAAGACTTTACGTAATTTTGTCCCCACATGAGTGAGTGCAGCTTCTCTGGTTTCTGGCTTAAAGCTGGGGTAGGCAAGTTTGGAAAAATGAGCAATTTCGACATAATACCCCCCCACACACACACACACACACTTGCCTCTGCTTCCCCCTTCCCTCCCGTAACCCCTCCTTGCAGATGAGGTCAACACACACGTTTGGCTATTATGTCTGACAAAACTCGTACTTCCATTGACAGTCTACGTATGCGTATTAAAATTATTCTTTTCGGCGAATCTTTTAGGTACCCCGACATTGATGTTGTGAAGCACTTTTGTACTTGAAGGTGAAGTATCTGTTAAGATGAAGGCTATTGGGCAGCCCAATAGTTAGCGTTCTCGCCTTACAGCAAGAAGGTCCCGTGTAGCGAATTCAGGGGTTAACCGGGAACCGCCGCAGCCAGGACGTGAACCTGGGTCACCGGCGCCATGGGCGAATACGCTAACCAGTCAACTAAAGGGTCTGACCCATTAGCCAACTGGCTAGCGAATATAGTCTTCTGTGATTGTTACACTAACTCCCTCCTTTGGGAAGCGCGTTACCGCGCTTTAGCATATCAGCTCCCTCACACCTCTGGGCGCACACGCTTCCGATGGCCTCACGGTCTCACCATCCCACTTCTGACACCAGTGTAGCGAATTCAGGGGGTAGCCGGGAACTGCCACAGCCAGGACGCGAACCCGGGTTACCTGCACCACGGGCGACTGCGCTAAGCAGTCAACTAAAGGGTCTGACCTGTTAGCCAAGGGCTAGCGAGTCTAGTCATCCATGGTTGTTATACTTGGGTTCGAATCCTGGGGTTGTCCAACCTTAGGGGGTTGTCGTCCTCTGTGTGGAGTTTGCATGTTCTCCCCGTGTCTGCGGTGGGTTTTCTCCGGGTGTTCTGGTTTCTTTCACCATCAAAAAGACATGCATGTTAGGGTTAATACCCCTGTCTTTGCCCCTGACTGAGGCAGTGGGAAAAGAACTGGAGTTGGTCCCTGGGCGCTGCACGATGGCTGCCCACTGCTCCTAGCTACACAGCTAGGCTGGGTTAAATGCAGAGCTGAATCTCCCCAAGAGGGATTAATAAATATATCAAAATCAAATCAATAAATAACATCCATAGTGATGAGAAGAAAAGTGACAAAATTGTTACGCACACGAATGATTGACAGGAAGTACAACCACCCCTTCACAAAGAGTTCCCCTGATTGGTTGAGGGCTACTATTAGCAGTAATGCCTCGACCAATCAGGGGAGCTCAGGGGAGATTTTTTTGTCATCCTGAATACACCGCGGGGTTAAACACAGCAGCTTGGTTTTCTCTCAGGCCATTTGAATGACTCGTATCTGTAAGAGGGATGTCTGTTTCCTCACAAGTAGCCCTGAAAGAGAGTTGCCTAGCCTAGCTGTAATAAGAGACTTAGCTATTTTCACAACCATGGGCCTCAGCAATGACAAGTAGCTAAAGTGGGACAGTCTTCCACTTCATGGGTTTGCAATGCTTCACCCCAGAGAGAGATGATATATTTCTTAACCTTGGCTCTTTTGCTGGAAACTTTTAAAAATCACATCCATTAGCTCCACCCTAATTAAAATGGATACCGTGCCATGTTTCCCAATGTGCATCAGCAGACGTTTGCTTAAAGCACCATGAAGGATTGCAACGGAGCAGGTGCTCTGTTTTCCACTTTGCCGGATGACACCTTTCAGATTCTCCGGGATAAGGTATTTTGTCAGGCTTATATTTTACCAACACCAAACACAATAACCCTGCTAATGCACCGTTGGCTGGCGATTTGTTCTCGTTTGTCATCTCTGAAAGTGCAATGGCAAACACTACATGGAAATACGAGCCTGGCAGAGGTGGACCAGCTCGGCTGGCCTGGGTCGTCCTCTGCAGCTCTCATCAAGGAGGAAGAAGACCCGCTTTAGCAGAGGTAAATACTACGTCTGTCAGTGATTTGAAGGGATCGATGTACTTTTGAGGGAAAGGAAAAGGTTTCGTTGAATGTTCTCTTTCTATTTTTGGTAACGGTGTTTTGGTAATGGTGTGTGCATTGCTGAATTTGCTCACCCACAAAGGAAATGGGTCAAACAACACTGAATAGCAGCATTTAGAAAAAAAAAAGTTTTATTATATATATATCTCAATATTGATATTGGTATTCTGCTCCTCATTAGTTGAGGACTTCTATCGACACCATTAACGGTTTCTGGGGGAAAAAAAGTGTGTATATATAGAGTCCGGATCTGGTTCAAATCCAGATCCGGACTAGCTCCCACGTGTTACTGGTCATCAAAGAACTCATCTGACAGTCCTTTGATGACCACTCCGTGCACGTAGACACCTCGCGATAAACTCGCTGGCCCTCTGAACTTGCTTCATCACCCACTTGCGATGAAGCAGCACTTGTTACAACCCCGGCTTGAAGGACGTCACAAAAGAAGGGAGACAAGTCGAGGGTTGCAATAACAATCAAAATATTTAATAATACCAAAAAATGAATAAAGTTATAAAAACAACGTGCTGGTCGGAGAGAGGAAGCGGTGGGATCCCGGAAGTCTCAGGAAATGCACAGATCCCCCCCCCCCCCTCGGAAACCTCCCCGGAGCGCAGGAACAACAGAGCGCGAAACCTGCCAACCTGAAACTGAAACAGAGAGAAAGCCAGCAGGCAGGAAGAGGAGGCTGTAACCCCCCCCCCCCACACACACACACACACACATATATATATATATATATATATATATATATATAATGTGCCTGGCCCATGCAAAAATAGAAAACTAGATGTGAACATATCAAATCACATTCTATCACATGCATACGATGCATTATAACAGGGCAGTGTTCAGGACATCCACTCAGATCATCCCCTTTGTACCGTTAGATTAGAGCTGGTTAGGTTTAGGTATGAGCCTACAAGACGTCAGGTTTCGGTACTACGTTGGAGTTGGTTTAGGTATGGGTTTGGTGGTTTGGTGGTTTGGTGCAGGGGCGGACTCGGAATGAAAAATGGCCCTGGGCTTTATGACTCAGACTGCCCCCCCCCCCAGCGATAAACCCCCACCCACACAAACCACGCCACACTTTATGTAAACGAGATTACTGAACAATATCGATAACAATAACTTTAGTAAAATAGATGTAAAATAGAACAAGGGGAACGTGTTGCTATTAGGAGGAGGCCGGCTAGAAGGAGCACATTTTGGCACGACGGCACTGGCAGCAAGGTGGCAAGAATCTCTGGGAACCATCTCACCAGTAAAAGAAATAATTTTAACCACCTTTACGTTTTTTTTCCCCTCTTTTTCTTTGTCCGTCTTGCTCCACTCCACTATTTATCCACATGTCGCCACTTAATGGAGATGGGGAAAGGGGCGGGGCCCAGGAAACGTTAGAATGGACCGGACCAAAAGGGAATTGGCTGGGAGAGAGAGGCTGACAGATTTAATACCCAACCCCAGTGGGGTGGCGGCCCACTCGCCTGGGCCAGTCAGACACACAACACTAAGTTATGTTTATTTAAGTGGGGGCCAGGGTTATTTACATTTTGCATTGCATCGACCCCAATAGTCAAGCGGCCCAGATGGCCAGTCCACCACTGGTTTGGCGTGGCTACGGTCAACGTAAGGATCTGGGAGGCCATTGAATGTAAATTGGGTTTAAATCAGCATTACAAGTAGATCAGATGTCCTCAATTATGTCCTCATTTATCGATGCCTTGGATATCAGCATGTTTTAGGACCTGCGAACAAGTTGTAATATGAAGGTTTTTGTGTGTGAGACTGGGCTCCTTGAATTACTTGTCAATGTGACCCGCTTAACTTCTACACGGGGGGGGGGGGGTCCCCATTATACAGTATACCAATTCCCCACCTTCACTTTGTGTTCCTCTTGTGGGTTTTATAAGCAGCGTTGCAAACCTACCGTACCGCACACGCCTTCAAAAAGGGCCTTTATAAGTACTGATGGGATCACGTTGGTTTGTCCGGGCTCAGGCAGGTGAAATGTCCAGCAGTCCTCCCGCGTTGGGCAGTGCCACTGTCAAATTAGATTTATATATAGATTTTGGCTGGCTGCTGGCTGCACCCCATTGTTGAGTTCCCGAGCCTTGGCTGGAACCTGCCATATGCCGCTCCAAGGCATTTCTGGTTTCTGCCTCTGCTGATAGGAACAGCATAGGAAGCAAACTGCTTCCTGCAGGAAGGACGAGGGTAGAGAACCCTGCAAAAGCTGCATCACATTTTGTAGATTTTACAACCAGAATGCCACTAGTTGTTGATATATATATATATATATATATATATATATATATAAACCCACCAAGCCTTCTTAGTGAGTCATAATTAAGTATCACTCAAGTCTGTTTTAATTAAGGGGAATAATTGCAGGGCACTTCTGCTGTTTTAAATGTTTAAATGCTGTCTTTTACTCCAGAGAGAACGAGTTAATCATTTTTATGCTGCAGCAGGTGACATTAATTGTGTCCCCCCCCCCCCCCTCTCTCTTTGTCCAATTCAGTTATTCTGCGACTTCCGCTCATTAGAATTCATCTCGGTGCGTCCACTCCCTCAGAGAGGTATTAGTAAGGTCCCTGGCCCAGCTGCTACAGAAAGGTCAGGATATTCGTCTCCTCCTCAAGTGTATTTTCCACTTCTCCGGTTGGTGAGGAACAGCGAGCCGCGCTCCAAAGCCCTCGCCGCAGCCTCCGTTCCATCACGGCGGACGTCTCAATCCGTTTCCGCCGGTCGACTTTTACACCGCATTTACAGCTGCACAGGTTTTCAATACTGATCAGTCACAGCTCCTTTCCCGTTCATTCGTCACGACCCTCTTCCGCCATATTTGTCCCCCCCCCCCCTCTCCCGCCCCCCGTGTCTTCTTCCCTTCGGCCCACGGCTAACCCATCTTCCCGCCTTGCTTCTCCCTACACTCCCCTCCTTCGACAGCTCGCAGCGCCTCTCCCGTTACCCCCCCCCCAAAGCAGGCCTGCTTATCTATCGCTGCTTCATTTTCCTCCAATACCCCCACCCCACCCACCCAAAACACCCCCCCCCACCACACACACACACACACACTTCTCTTCTCTCCAGCGCCATATCAACATTTGTTTACAGGCGAGGTGCTACAGGATCCTGATAAGCCTGTGTCGCAGAGGCCAGGCGTGAATAGTACCCGCCCTTGTTTTCAGTAGTCTCTTGCTCTGAGGCAGTATTTTAATCATCAGTAATTGATGGCGATGAATACTTTACGTGTGGTTGAATATTACATGAATTGCGCAGCGCTGAGGCAGCAGTTGGCTTTTCTTTGTTTTCGCCTCTGTGATAGTTTGGGTTTTGCATAACCGGTGCCCGAATCTCTCTCTCCGCAGGCGCCGAACTCGTGCATGTAAAAACCAGTCTACGCCGTTTGTTAGGTCATGATTTCGTCGTCGGGAGGCACGTTTCTTTCCTCAAACGCTGTAATCGCTCGCTCATCCCGATTTCGTTTTTCTCAAAATGGTCATAAAATTCCCTTTACTGTCTCCATCGCCGTTTATATGATGGCAAAACTCTTTAATTAAATTTCTAAGAGCATTAAAAAAAAAAAAGGGGAGGGGTGGAGGCTGTTACCCAGCTTGCCTCTCCGCTCGCCGTGTTTTCTTGTCACCGTGCCGAGTATACAGTATCCGGACATCTTCAGATTCCCCGTATTCTCTCACCCGCTTCTCGGTTTCCCGCCCTTTCGATGGGTCGATTATTCCATCTGAACACACGGCACCCTCAATGCAATTACCCAGATGCATAGGTGATGAAAATAAGACTGACAGATGTGCAATGGAGTCTGTGGCTAAAGTGCATGAACCCCACTCTCCATTAACTTAATTAGATTACCTTAATCTGATATAGGCCATTCCAAGTCATCACCCAATTATGTAGGCTGTTTATATTGGTGACCCTGAGCACTGGAGTGTGTACACATTTAATACCCACACACACACACTCACACACTTGCTGTGCAGTTCCGTCTGGGGTAAACACTTCAGTAAACATAAGAGCTTTTTGAATTCATGAGCATTCATTTTTTTAATTAAAATTTAATCTTGAGTGTTTTCGTGTGAAATATTTTACGCTCTCCCAGGGTCATGCAGCGTTATGTCTTCCATCCCCCCCCCCCCCATCACTCATTTGAGATGGTTTGTTTCTGCAGTGGTTCCACCTCGCAGTCACTTGTGTATATTAGCACGTGTTGGCTTTCCGTTTAAGATAACAGATTTCCCCCAGGGTGCAAAGTGGATACGGTATTTGCTCATCTTGCTCAGAAGTAATCTTTTTATTGTGATTTACTGTTCTGTTGAACACTGATGTGGCGGCCTGGTCCGGGGTCTCTCCCCTGCTGGGATGGGCTCCAGCATCCCCGCAACGCTGAGTAAGGATAAGCGGGTTGGATAATGGATGGATGAGTGCTATTATGTGACTTCATTACTGTGATGTTGTTTTGAACGAAACTTTCCTCCAAAAAAAAAGAAAAAAGAAAAAAGGGAAGCTTGTGTCTTGTGATTCGCTAAACAGAGCGAGCCTTTGTTGACCATTAAACATTGACGCTGAAGACACGGATGTGCAAATTAAGGTCATGTGTCATGAAAGGATCTTACAAAACACACGCCCGGTGCCCGGGTAGCGTGGCGGTCTATTCCGCTGCCTACCAACACGGAGCGCGCCGGTTCAAATCCCCGGGGCGTCCCCCATGTGGGAAGCCGGATGTGGGTACGTGTCCTGGTCGCTGCACTAGCACCTCCTCTGGTCGGTCAGGGCACCTGTTGGGGGGACGGGGGGGGGTAGCGTGATCATCCCGCGTGCTTACCCCCTGGGGAAACTCCTCACTGTCAGGTGAAAAGAAGCGGCTGGCGACTCCACGTGTATCAGAGGAGGCATGTGGTGGTCTGCAGACTCCCCCGGATCAGCAGAGGGGGTGGAGCAGCGACCGGGATGGCTCGGAAGAGTGGGGTAATTGGCCGGATACAACTGGGGAGATAAAGAGGGGACAACCCCCCCCCAAGCAAAAAAGAAACCACACATACACACACACACACACACACACACACACACACAATTGCAAACAAAATGAAACTTGAATACATTTAATAGTTAGTTAATCCATTGAACATTTGCTCAAGTGCAGACTCACTCCATGTAAAGCTTTAAAAAATACAATCTCAGTCATCTCTGACCTGTGATTCTGAGTGCTTTCATCTCGGTCGTAAATAAAATACAGATTATGACGGAGAAACCCTCTTTTATACTCTTCTTGTTATGATAATCATGTGAAGTAAACACTGAGAAATAGGCCGGCATAAATGGTCCACGCCAAAGACACGTTCATTCATATTTAGGTAGCGCGACTTTCAACATGATACATTTACATTTTCCTTCGTCTGCGTACACACAATTTGTGTCCTACGTTTCGTGATGATTTGTAGCAGGTTGGCCTCGCCTTCCCCACTTCATGCCCCCCCGGTGTAGCTAGTCCTATATATCCCAGCATAATTTCCACCTTTTCACTGGCATCTGACACGTCACAATCGCCACTCTCGTAGACTTTCGTACTTTTGTGTGCATGCGTCATATTGCACATAAACATTGTACTCCACTGGCCCTTTTAGAAACGGCTGAACGGGTTTACAATACATAACATCTCTCTCAATTTAAAAAAATAGTTTTAATCGTCGACTGTACACAATACCAAAAAACAATGTGCTCTTCTCCCATATAGTGTATAGTGCTGAGATCTTTCGACATGCCGCCCTCTGGCTATAGTGGTCGTAAATATGCCTCAGCTGGTTGGTTCCCGGAGGCAGGTGGTATGTACAGGGTGCGTCACTGAGGCCTCTCTCCGTGAAACCTTCGGTGTCTGTACCTCCCGCTCTTCTCCTTGGCCGTGTTGATGCACGCGTTGTGCTTGTTGCTCTGCAAGTGGTTCCAGTACTTGACGAGTTCGCTGGGCTGGAACTGATGGGACGTTATCAGGTGGCTGTACTTGCAGCTGGAGTAGGACACTCGCCAGTGGTTGAAGAGGAACTCGTTGGGTGGCGGTGCGGGGTCAATGCGCAGCTTGGCCAAGCAGATCCCCACGTACACGTCCTCCAGGTGCAGCCTGCGTATGCTGAGGGAGGCCTGGTAGATCAGCTCGGCCATGTCCCCCGAGAACACGTACCCCGTCCCCGAGCAGAAAATGGGGTAGCGCTCGCTGGGGTACAGTTCGGGCGGCATGTACCACTTGCTGTCTTTGTTTCGGTTTGGTGCGTAGCCCCTCATCAGGTAGCCCGTGAAATACCTCTGTCTGGGAGGCAGCTCGGGCTTCAACAGCTTCTGAATGAGATACTCCGTGTTGACGAACATGTCGCTGTCCGTCTTCATCACGTAGCTGGCGTGTGGACAGTGGGTAGCGACCCAGTTCATGCCCATCAGCGTCTTGACGGTCAAGTTGTAGTATGTGTCCAGGTAGTCCTGCTGGATGATGTCTCGGTGAACACGGCTCTCCTCCTCTATGTTGCTCTGGAGGTAGCTGTCTGAGCTCTTTCCCCTGCCGAGCAGGAAGAGACGGATAAACCCTAGCCCAATCACCACGCTCTCGTTCCCCCATGTCTGGCGGATGGCATTGCGGGCATCTACCTGGCCAGGTTCCGCAGCGATGAGGAGGATGAGGAAGGGAGTGCTGTCCCGGCACTTTAGGGGCTCGTTGAGGATGTAGTGGTACGGCTGAGCGTTGAGCCGTCCTCCAACACCCATCTCCTTCTGTAAACTGTTATTGGTGCTCATGGAATCCTCAAGCCCCATCACACCTGTCTTGGGTCCTCCTCCGCCCCCCTCGCCGGCCCCCTCTGCCTGCTGAATGCTGAAGTTGAGTAGAGGCTTGGGCGCAACATACCCTGCCTCCCTCCACAGGCTCCTGAGCGATGTGCTCTGATTGGGCTCCAACTTTGAGCTGCGGAAGCCCCTGATGGTGTAGGCCAGTGGGTTGTCCCGGGGCCCACTGCGCCCTGGTAACCAGTCCTGGTGACTGAAGAAGAGGAAGAGGGTGAAGAGCAAAGCCAATGAGAGAAGGCCAGCAACATGGGTCCGGAAGAGGGAACGCTTGATGGTCCAGGTCATCTTGATGGGACAGCAATGCCGCCGTCTCCACTGCATGGTGCAGATTGGGCCAGCAGGAGGCTGCTGCTCGGGAATGGGCGGCGGCGACAATCGCACACAGTCACCTCGAACATGTGGTTGCCAACAGCCAGAGGATTATCTGAGCTGGCAGATGGGCTGGAGAGAGCCTCCTAGTGCAGTCAGGGGGAATGCTTGGAGCCCCGGTCGGCAGCTTGGAGCAATGTTATCAGGACTCCTGGGGGAGCTGGGAAGGCGATGATTCTTTGGCCATGGAGGCTACTCCTCGGTTCTCTTCCTTGGCGATGCTGACAAACGTGTGGGTCACGCCCTGTGTCTGGGCTCCTCCGGGATGTGATAAGGGTCACCTCCTCAGTGGCTGCGCTTTCTCATCTAAAGAGGGAAAAAAAGAAAACAGAAAAACAACTTGGCAAATGTCCAAAATGCACCTCATATTCACTGGCGTTCAGCCACGTTTCAAATGTCTCAGTTGGAGAGATGTTATTTTTTCTAGTCTAGGAGGAGTAAAGCTTATTTCTTAATCATTCTAATTTTTGTTTATTTGGCACATTCATGGCAACTTTACATTAATCTTTTCATGCACAGACGACCCAACTGCAGCCTTCTGTGCACACGGTGCTCACTACGATAAATGTCTCTGTCACGATTCGACTTGAGATTTTGAACAAGAGGAGCAGAATCGATATGACAGTGTTGCAGCTGCGTTGATTGGATTTGGACTTATAACTGAGCAGAGTGCGGTTTCCTGTGAAGAGAAGACGGGAGCTTTAGATAAATACAGCAAGCCTGTTTGTGGCGGAGGGAAAGATGCTTTGCTGCTGAATAAAATGATTCTGCATACATTTTTCTTTTTTTTTTTTTTTTTGGAGATCAAAGCAAGATGGATCCAGATGTTTACCAGGCTGCTGGGAAACTGTTTAACACCCATTTCTGAAATGATTCAATTTTATAGTAAACACAATGTACTGAGTACACAAAATATCCGCGGTGTCTTGTACTTTTCAATGTTACAACCTTGATGAATTCCTCAGGAATAAGCAAACGGGAGCTTTTTCATTATCTTTCAATAAAAAAAAAACAAAACAAAAAACATATCAAATAGTTTTATAGAATACAGCAATTGTTATGTTTTTGTGGCAACAAGTATGAGAACGCAGTATGAGAAAGGAGCATAGTAGGTGATGGTTGACTTTTGTATTCATTAGCCAGCTCGGTGCCTCAGGACGAAGTATAAATTGCACGTTTGCACAACATGGTGCTGGTTAATGCTACGCCGAGCCTCTTTGGGCGAGCGTGTGCCATCAGCCCCCCACCGTGTCTCGATAGTCAGGGAGGAGAGACATCTGTCAAAACGAATTTTCAGGGTCCAGCAAACAGGGATGCTGAAGCCTCAGCTGGCCTCTGGCGATAACAGCCATTCACCTTCCACCTTCAGCTTATCCCTGCTACCTTGAGAGACCACCGCGCTCTGACCACCCACACACACACACACACACACACAAAGACACAAAATCATGCAGAAGCACACACACACACACACACACACATAATGGCACACTGTCACATGCATGCGTGCACTCATTGCACAAAGGGAACAATTCACCTAAGGAGCGACAAAAGCATTCACATATTGCACACAGATTGATTTTCTCGCTCGCCACAGCAGACGGCTTTGCACAAGAACATTATACAGCGTGCGTCGCACATAAACAGATACTCATCAGATACTGTGCACAGGATTATACTTGTGTGTACACTCGCATCAAACGCAAACACATAAAACACACTCATTTGCACACCACGTATAATCACATAGACACCAAATATCACATAAGTATACTGCACACGTAATCATTTTCACGGTGCCCTGAATACACAAACACAAGCGAACCCACACACAGATAACATCATTGATAAAGAGAACATGCCAGCAAAAATTGGCAGGTTATGCTGGATCCTAGTGAATATCAATGGGCACACAGCGCAACACTAAATTCTTCTTTCCAGTGTATGTTTGTTCAACGGTTGCCTACTTTGCTTTTTGTCTTTGCTCGTTTTCTCTTTAATAATCTGCAAATAGAAGAAAGTTCATTAGTGAGTGCGTTATTTTGCCACGCAGTCTCTTTGTGTGAGCTCGCTCCTTAACTTCCAATTTCCAATTTCTAGCAGTGGGGCTCATTCATCACGACAACTGGCTAGGAGCACGCTAACCTTTTCGGCCGAGTGTGCTTATTCAGTGCGGGCGGTTATGGAAAAATGAGTGGGGGCCAAGGACAGCTTTGTTTTAAAGGTTAATGTGCTCCACGACAGGATGTTCAGCGCTTTAGAGTTTCTCGTTGTTGTTGATTCAGACATCTAAATATGTGAGTCGGTGTGCACACCTAGAGAGATGAGCACACATATCTTAAAAAGACACACATGCACATGCACATGCACAAGCACACACTGTTTCCTGGGGAGCCGTTGGTACGAGGCATATGACTGGCCTTTATTTTTCCCATGTAGTTAAATGCCAATCTCACAGTCTGAGCCTATATTTCTTTTCTACTTTTTAGCAGCCCCGCTCATTCTTTCAACATCTCATATTGTTAATTCATTTCATTGCCTCTCATCAATGTCACTTCAATGCAAGCCAATTAGTTAAACTAGCACTAATTGAGGCTCCAGCAGCTCTGCTGCGGTCAATAATCAGAAAGAGGGCTGCGGGAGTTCTGGGCATCCATTATAGTGCTCCCACTCTCACAACATCAGCTTCAAACATAAAAAAGAAAGCTAAAGAAAAGCCATTTCACAGCATAATATGCAAAGACCCCATGAAATCAAAGTAAGTTTTATTTTTTTTATCACATATGTCTTGCACTGATCTATTCTTAGGTATTCTTAATGGTATTTTAGTTTGTAATTTCCTGGAAAACTATAATAAAACGCTGATGACTCATCCTGCGCTCGAGGTCGTATACTAATTTTGCGTCCAACTGAACGCTTTCTCGAATTTTCAACACACTCCCTCATGAATATGAATTCTGCTAGTTAGCCACCGGTGCACAGGACCTATGAGCTAGCTAGCAGTTATGGGTCATCGCTGTGTTTTTGTTTTTTCCTAACTCCTGCAGCCCCCCCCCCCCCCCCCAAGTGGGTCACCTCAGCTGCTGCGCATCACTGTACCCAGTCTCCTCCACCAGCCCCGCCTCCGGCACAGCGTCGGACACCCTCTCGCAGGGGCCCCTTCTGTCTGGTTGATGCTAGATCCAGCCGGGTGTAGGCACAGAAGTAGCCATGATTGGCTGTTGCGTCGGCCAATAGACGGCACGGAACCTCGAAGCGCACTGACTTGAAACAAATGATGGGCACTGAAACATTTAGCTGGCTAGCTTACAACTGACCTTAACATTGCCCGATCGTACTGTAACCCTAGTCCTAACCCTACCGCTATTGCTATCGCTAGCTAACTAATTAACGTTAACTTAATTCGCTCCAGCTATTGCTCTGTATGTCGGTTTGGCAGTCAGTGCACTTCAAGGTTCCGCACTGTCTATTGGCCGATGCAACAACCAATCATGTCTACTTCCGTGCTTACACCCTGTTGGATCTAGCATCAACCCTTCTGTCTGCGGCTCATTCAGCGCTATTGGTGACTGTAAACGCTAATCAATATCCACGACAAGTCCCTCCCTAGCTTCCTGTTGTTACAGGAAATATGTAAATATATGGAATTAAATTGCACTCTGCTAGCCACTACATGGGGTCTTGAAAGAAAAACTGTTTCTATTTTCATGTGAAATCTGTGAGCTTCTTAGGTCTGACAGGAGAGTGATGCAACTGGAATGCATGATATGGCCCCCTGGTAGCTGCAAACACTGCCACGAGCTAATATTAGGCAGCGCTAATGCAAAATAAAGGAAGTCATCGGTGAAGTGTTTTGAACATCATCATCATTTATCATACAACAAATGAATGTTCAGTTTGAGATGATCTGAAATGGTTTCATCAAAGATCATGTCACATTTTACAGCCACACCCATCACTCCCATTTCTTTATCTTCTTGGTACTTTTTGCATTTATTAGACTGAATAGTGAAAAGAGAGAAGAAAAAGATGTAGAGCGATGAAAAGACATGCAGCAAAGATACTGAGATGGATTCAATCCCAGAACACCAGCATTAGTACTAAGACCACATGGTGCACACTTGATGGGCTGAGATTCAGGGTGACCCCACCTTACGTTTATTTCAAAGACACACTGGCTAATTTTTGGATTTTTTTAAATTAGTTTTATATGTGGTCACTACCAAAAAAAAAAGACTTCACACTTAAGGTTGGACAATAATCCAATATTTCTGTTTGTTACCATGCAGTAGTATCGGGAGGAAATGTAATTATTGTCATGTCATGATGCACAATTTTGAACGGTCCTACAGTCAGTCAGTCAGTAAACGATCTGCTTAGTCCGAGTCAAACCCCCAAACAAACAACACAACAATAACCAAAACATGAACACAACAATGACCAAGATGGTCATTATGACTGTTTTGGATGTGCAAAGTCTTATAACTTTGTGGGGGGGAAATACAGACCTGCCGCTACCCGAAATCTCCTAAAATTGCATATATTTGCACTAAAATTAGTTTTAGATCAATTGCACAAAAAAAGGTATGATAAGATCTACCTAAAAGGACCATGAGCGGTTAAAATGACCGCTTTGTAATTTGCGGGTGATTGTGCGCGTCATGTCACATAAATAGTGACATGACGCGAAGGAAATGATGTGTTGGTCACATCATTTCCTTCACGATCTTCATTGCTCTGTCCTAGAAAACAAACAAACAAAAAAAGAACTAGCGTTCTCCAGTGCAGAGAAATAGTCTAAATTTGATTTTTGATTATTGCCAACATATCTGGTTTACATGTCGTGATGGACTGGCGGCCTGTCCAGGGTGTCTCCCCGCCTGCCGCCCAATGACTGCTGGGATAGGCTCCAGCATCCCCGCGACCGAGAGCAGGATAAGCGGTTCGGATAATGGAATGGAATGGAATATATGATGATGAGAATCTGTTACCTAAAATTTCAAACAATTAGGCCTGAAATATTTGCAGGAGTATTATTTGAAAAATACTTCTGGTTTGATTTTATACCTTGCATACATCACCAACCAGTCCAATGTGTTGGGCCTCAATAGGATTTGTAAATTATATTCTTGCATATGCACGCAGATATCATTTTATATATATATATACACTACTTTTGGCTGCTCCCGTTAGGGGTCACCACATCCGTTTCCACTTCTTCCTGTCTTCTGCGTCTTCCTCTGTCACACCACCCACCTGCATGTCTTCCCTCACCACATCCATAAACCTCCTCTTTGGCCTTCCTCTTTTCCTCTTTCCTGGCAGCTCCATATTCAATATCCTTCTCCCAATATACCCAGCATCTCTCCTCCACACATGTCCAAGCCATATATATATATATATATATATATATAATTATTATGATGATAATTTCAGTATGCCCCAGCATTGCATGCACTCGAGTTCAAGAATCCTTGGTACATCCCACAGCAGTGACACATTTGCAGATGAAGAGAGCATCCATTAGCTGAGGTTCTAGCTTTCATGCCATGGCACCATGAAGATAAGAGGTAAATTAAAGATCAGAAATTCAGGTTAAACACTTAGAAGTCCTCTGAACCTCTGTAACACATTGTATTGTCACCTAGAGACTTGAGAGAGCTATATAATTTCCAAGAAAACATGACTGCATCATCTGTGATGGCCTGGCGGCCTGTCCAGGGTGTCTCCCTGCCTGCCGCCCAATGTCTGCTGGGATAGGCTCCAGCATCCCCGCGACCTTGAGAGCAGGATAAGCGGTGCAGATAATGGATGGATGGATGGATGGATGGACTGCATCATGGAAATAAATTGCATTACTGGGGGGGAGGGGTCAACCCAAGCCATCACCCCAAGCCATCACTTTGACTGTGAATCTTTATACCTAGCTGTCAATGTTCACACAAATCCAGTTTTTGAATGAAAATCACAACATAGCCTGTTTCCAGAATTTACTGCCTAGTTTAAAGCTGCTTGGTAATAACTCTTACAACACAGTAGAGCAGAACACTAAAGCTTTTTATGGCTGTAAAACACTAGTGTTTTAAGACAAAGCACTCGGAACTATAAGCAGTTCTGTGGTAGGCTACATTTGTTAGCTGTTTGCAAGCTAACATTGACTAGCAAGCCACTCAGCTAAATGCATCTGTATTCTCCATGGAATGGCTGATAGCAGAAGTTCAACTTAAAGCCACTCAGAACCCAAATCCACAATAGCCACCTAACTATGTACTTTAGGGTCTTATAAACATAATAGTAAGCATCTAAAAATTATTAGAAATAGTTTTAATCCAAATTTGAAATATCGTCATGTAAGTTTTTGTAAACTTGCCTGATATTGAGTTTCAACTGGGTGTGGTTATACTTGGACATTTATTACGAAAATGATGCCATCCCATGAACCCATTGTAACCGGTTATTTTCTTGCCCGGTGCGGGATTCGATACGGGATGTACTGCACAACAAGGCGACGTCACTAACCGCTCGGCTAAAGGGTCAGACCCGTTAGCTAGGGGCTAACGTGTCTTGTTAGTAGTTTACAGTCGTCACCCTCCCCGGAAGCGATATTATGAACCCTACATAGCCCTCGCCAAAATCCCGTACCCTGTCCCAAATCTCGCGAACGGACGCCGGATTTCCGCTGCGTTGCTAAGGAAACAATCAACTATCAACTCGGTGCGAAGCAAAGCTAACGTTAGCTACCTTCAATTTTGTAATTTTGTATTTTTCGCAATTTTGGACAGCTGGCTGCTTTTGTAATTTTGGACTGCTGGCTGTCAACAACAGAACGGAGGTAAGTAACGTTAGTTGTCTGAAAATGAACATATATCTAATAAATAGACTTTCTCACATTTAAGAAAGCTGATCAGTAAGTTGTTACCTGTGTATAAATGTAAAAGTCATATTACTACAATATAGGAGCTCGTTTTGTTTGTAGTCATGATAAGGGGTGAAGTATCCTATGCTCAAACGTGGAGCAAGCAAAGATTGAGTTAAAAACGTTAATGTTGATTGTGGATAACTTAGACAGGTTAAATTGTGGGTGTACAGCGTTTCCTTGATGAGCGCTAACCCCATAACAACATATTTTCGCGTTGCTACGGTGGCGCACACGTGACAAAGCCAGAAACGGGATTTTGGCGAGGCCTATGTAGGGTTCATAATATCGCTCCCCGGAAGCGCGCCCTCGCGCTTTGTTCTTCCCGCGCTCCGAAGTCTGCACACTTCCGGATCCCACCGCTGCCACCAATGTAACCGGTTATTTTCTTGCCCGGTGCGGGATTCGATACGGGGTGTACTGCACCACAAGGCGACATCACTAACCGCTCGGCTAAAGGGTCAGTCCCGCTAGCTAGGGGGCTAACGTGTCTTATTAGTAGTTTACACAATCATTAAAAAAACAAAACGTCAGTTGCCCCACCCAAAGGGTGCAACCAAACCTCTCTGCTCCCGCTCAACCTGCCTCTACGTAGCCTTTTGCGTTTAGCTAGCACGCTCCGGACGGGGCCGCAGCACGGGCGATGGGGGGGGGGCATGTCGGGTACCCGGAGGCACACGGCGGGGACATCAGGGCTTCAGTTTATGGTTCCGGCAGTTTTCGAAGAAGGTTGACTCAGTTCATCTGGACACAGCGTTTCTTGACAGATACGTTTCACCTGTCTGTGAATGTTGTCATTCATCCAGCTCATGGTTATCCGAAGGAGTTGAATCGAGTGCAACTGGACCAAGCTAGTCAGAAAGGGTGGAGGCTAGTTCCCGTCGATGCAGAGAACGGAAATGGGAGTAGAGAACGGTCAACTGAGCATGCGCGAAATGCCTCTACCACGCCCCCACACGCCCCGCGTAGCATCCAGGCGCTAGGGTTCTAGGAAGACCCGCCCCTACTCTGCGTCTGATTAGCTAACTTTAACCCTAACCCTACCCTAACCTTAACCTACCCAAACAACGGAGGCAACGACTACTTGCGCATGCTCAGTTGATCGTTCTCTGCATCGATGGGAACTAGCCTCTACCGGTCAGAAAGGCACGAACTGAGGAAGCCTCTTGGATGAGAGGCGAAACGTCTTGACGGATATATACCAAGTCCAGTTGCACTCGATTCAACTCCTTTGGATACGTTTCATCACTCCTCTAAGCCAGTGTTTCTCAACCGGGGGTCCGCGGACCCCTAGTGGTCCGTGGTGTAATTGCAAGGGGTCCGTGAAAATAAAATCTCTTTAAAAAAAGATCCTATGACATTTATAGAAATAGGGTTATTTTACTCAAATGTGACTGAGACCTTTATCTACCTAAACTATAAAGGGTAACAGGACTTTTTTTCTCTAATTATACATCTGTTTCACAAGTGTCATTTATTGTATTTTAATAAGAGATCTCGCTCCCGTTTGCATTGTTAAAAGTTACTGCATAAAAATTCTGTTGTTACATATATCTGAAAGTTACTGAATACATATTCTGTTTTGTTACATATATCTAAAAGTTACTAAATACATATTCTGTTTTGTTACATATATCTGAAAGTTACTGCATAAGAATTCTGTTTTGTTACATATATCTGAAAGTTACTGCATAAGAATTCTGTTTTGTTACATATATCTAAGTTACAACTGAAAGCTCTTATTTTTGCCCCCAAAGAGTGAATACATGCTATAATGCAATTTAAAATGCAGTTTCTACTGTTTCTATCAAATTGCAACCCCCCTCCCCCAAGATCAGGTGGAGGGGTCCTCAGGGTAGATCAAAAATACGCAGGGGGTCCAGGACCCCAAAAGGTTGAGAACCACTGCTCTAAGCGACCTCTTCGGTCTGAAGAGGTCGCTTAGAGGAGCTTTTCTTAAGTGGATTATTGCGCATGCATAAAGACATTACGAGAGTTGTGTTGTTGTTTTTTTTTTCAAAAACTTTTATTTACAACAAAGAGGTATACAATTGTCATACCGGGGGAACAACAGCAACTGTGTACAGACCAGGGGAGTTCAATGTCCCGCTTTAAGGCTTTTCAACGTTCAAATACAATTGACTTCCTGTAAGCCCGGAAAGCACCGGGAGTGGTAAACACCCCCCCCCCCGTCGGGGCCGGTTTCCGGTCAGCCCATGGAGCCCATGACGAAGGACGCCATTGGTCGACCGTGCGAGCCCGGTCAGGCTCGAGTTCCGTTCTTGAAAAGGTTTTTTTTTTACACGCAAACCGCGACGCAGCTCGGGCCACTTGCCGAGGGAGCTGTCAATCAAAACATGATCTGCCACGCCTACACACTCGTGAGAAATGGCCTAACCAGCGAAATGAGCTGTGTTTAAACCAGCTTTTCTGATAGTTATGAACGTTTCTTCCACTCACATTTTTTGTTTTTTTGGCTGCTCAGCGAGACGCCCAGGTTTGATATCATATATGCATTTCTACTATTTCAAGCCAATTTTCCAGAGGCTTTAAGGCGCCCGGAGAGAGAGAGGGGTCACGTTCAAGTAAACTACTTGAAAATAAGGTCTACACTTTTATTTCCACAAATGCAAGATCGTAGAGAACCTTTATAGGTTTATCATAAACTATCTGACAAGCTCGTTCTAATTCCATTACACTGCCTAGAACCTGGGATCCCATTCTAAACACATTAATGTGTGGTTTATTCGAAGTGACCCACACACACAAGAGCTTGTGTCCTTACTCTTGGAAAAAAAAACACAACTTTTACTTCCTGTTGCAACACTGGAATTGCTGCACCCGGTGTTGATTCAGCAACCTTACTTCCACTTGTTGGTTGTTAGTTTGATGCTGAATGGGGCCCAAAACCAAGCGGCCTTTAGCTTTGTTTTCAGTCTTCTCTGTGTTTTGTGGACTAGCCCTATGTGTTCTTATTGTTGTATGTGTCCTTGTTCATGTATAGAAATAAATATAAGGAATTGTAAAGCTACCACTCAGTACACACCTTGTTCTCAAAAGCCTTGCACAGTCACCCTGCTATTTCCCTCCACTGTCACACCTACATTGTCTGCCAAAAATATTTAAACCGCAGTGCTGTATCATTTTTGTTTCAGCTTTTTCTACTCTAATATGAGTTTGATAACGACTGTGAGCTGATTACTGCTATGAGTGAAAATCCCAGCCCAGTATAATCAGCCCTACTAGCGTAACATGGAGCCATCATACAAGTGGGCCCATGCAGATTTCCAGCATGCGTTAATTGTTCCCCCCCCCCCCCTCCCCCATTTGATACAGTGAACGAAATCGTTCACTTTTCCTCCAGCAATGAAACGGGCGTCCGCTCAGTTTTCTCAGAGTTGTCGATAGGATCTGAAGGAAATATCTTGGGGAAATCAGACCAGGGCTTCGTATTAGTGAAGAGGTGGCTGTTAGTAAGTACTCACCTCTCTTCTCACCGCTTTAGTCTCCAGAGAGCGAGCGAGCGAGAGAGAGAGAGAGAGAGACAGACAGAGACGGTCTTGCACAGTTAAGTTCCTTAATCTCTTGCTCTTTACATGCGTCCCCCCAGTTCAAGTTCATTCCTGTTCTCCGAGAGGTGTTATTTATCAGCGGCGTTTTTGCCAACAAACGAGCTTGGGCATCACACAAACACAACAGCAAAAATAAGTGACTGACCTCAGGGTGGGGTGTTCCCTGTGTGTTGTTTTACACACTCTCTCTCTCTCTCTCTCTCTCTCTCTCTCTCTCTCTCTCTCTCTCTCTCTCTCTCTCTCTGTCTATCTGTCTCGCTCTCTCTCGCTCTCTCTCTCTGTCTATCTGTCTCGCTCTCTGTCTCTGTCTCTGTCTCTCTCTCTCTCTCTCTCTCTCTCTCTGTCTCTCTATCTGTCTCGCTCTCTCTCGCTCTCTCTCTGTCTCTGTCTATCTGGCTCGCTCTCTCTCTCTCTCCATCTGTCTCTGTCTATCTGTCTCGCTCTCTCTCTCTGTCTCTCTATCTGTCTCGCTCTCTCTCTCTGTCTCTGTCTATCTGTCTCGCTCTCTCTCTCTCTCTCTCTGTCTCTCTATCTGTCTCGCTCTCTCTCGCTCTCTGTCTGTCTGTCTGTCCCTGTCTGTCTCTCTCTCTCTCTGTCTACTCACACAGGCTGTCTCACTACCAGCAGATGGGGACGGTTGTGTTCTAACTAAGTGTTAGAGAGGCACTGAGTATCACAGGATATCTGGCTCTTTTTTTTTTTTTTTTTTACACTTCATCACCCAAGGGCTGATCAGATCTGGGCCAGGCCACTAGAGTCCACATCCCCCCCCCCTCACAGCGTATTTGTATCTGCTCCTTAAAACAAGTCAAAGTCACACTTTGCCGAGGTACCGCGTAGCAAAAAAAAAAAAAAAAAATACAGCAAAACAAGGAGCGAAGGGTTCTCATGATAATCAACTCGACAATGGAGGAGAAGTTAAGTAGCTGCTAACAGTGGCAGATACAGTATAACCGGCCCCCTTTCCAGTGAAACCACAAAGCACGTTGTTTTTCCACAGTACAGTTGTTCTGAGTACTTCATTTGTTTGGCTGCACTGTTTTAATCCGACCGCACTGCTTCTGCCTCGGGTCCGTCAAGGGTTCGGGTTCGCGAAGCAGTCAAGCCGCCGCAGCAATAAATTATGAGGTGGTTTTGGAAATTAGACGCTATTAAAGTTTCATAGGCTGGCGGGCAGACTTGAACACCCAGATGGGGAGCCCGGCTGCTGCTCTTTTTTCCAAACGTCTGCCTCAGCAGTTAGGAGACATCCCTAAGCACACACGGGCTTAAGTGCCAACTAGCCCAGACGGATGGACGTGATGAATCGGACAAAAGTCCTGTTAATTGAACCGGATCGATCGGATCCCCCCCCTGGCGTGCCGCGCCGCTTGTGAATCACTGCACTGTGGCAGGTGATGTTTTTTTTTTCTAAGATGTCTTAAGGTGCGCTGGACGGAGGGCAGGCTGCGAGATGGATCACACGGAGGATATGGGTGGCAGGTTAGAGGAGAAGGGCAGAGAGATGGAGGGATGGGGGGGGGGCGGCTGGAAAGATTTAAGAGCAGATTGAATGACAGGGAATACAGAGGTGGGGACGGATAAATGAGTAATGAGGACAGGGATGTCTGGCGAGTGTACAGTAATGCGTACCTCCTCCTCCTCATGCTGCTGCTGCTGCTGCTGCTGCTGCTGATGATGCGGTTGGCAGATGGAGTGTGTGAACGCGGGTGCCTTCTGCTGACATGCCATCTCTGCCTCCTCCCAAAAAAAAAAAAAAAACCCGGGGGGTGAGTAAATGTCCTCCTCCGGCTCCTCTCCCTTTTTAATCACTCAACGCGCATCTCCCTCCTCCCCCCTCCTCCCCCCCCCGCGCGCTTGGCTATCTAGAAACGGTACTCTTGGCATAGCAGAAGTCCATCTATTGTCCTTTGTTCCACAACAATCTCCATCTCCCCTGCCTGCATTATTAACCTTAAGGTTTGGGCTTCTTCTTCTTCTTCTTTCTTCTTCTTTCCTGTATACGTGCACGACTCCTCCTCTACCTCCCTTGATCATTGTCTCTGGTCCACACACACACACCTCCTTCCTCCCGTCCGCCGATCTTTTGCATTTCCCTGGCCGGTTTGCTCTCCCCTCTCTCTCAACGTCCCCCGCTCTCCCTCTCCAGCGGCATCATTTCAGGTGAAATCCAAACAGGGCTGACCACATTGTCCGGACACGTCCCTCCTTCTGCATGCATGGGCTCATTAGGCTCCCCAGCAGCCGAAACGAAGAGGAGGACGGCGGCAGCAGAGTGTGAGGAGCGCAGCTATGCAGGCTGAGGAGGAGTGTGGGGTGGGGGGGGGGTGGGGGGGTGAGGAGTAGGAAAAGAGAAAGAGAAAGGAGGGGGGGGTGAAAAAATCCTTTTTCTCGTCCTCTTATCTGGTTCCAATCGCTGTAAAAAAATATGTTTCCTGAGTCCTGAAGGGGGAAAAACGTACACCGCCCCCCTGTTTTCACAGCCCAGTTCCTCTCTGGTCGTCTCTCTTGCCTCTCGCTCTTCTGGATCTCTCTTTCCTTCTCCCCCCCTCTCTCTTTCATTCCCCCTCTCTCTCTCTCTCTCTCGCTACACCTCTCGGCTATTCCTGGACCCAGCTCCTGTTGTCTGCCTCCACCACCGAGAGAAGCGGCAGCTGGGCCGGAGCGGCTGGCAGTCAGGCACCGCTAAACTGACGGAGCTCTCCCACGTCACCGCATACTTAGCAAGGCTTCTTCCCACGTGACCCATTTAGCCCACTCCCACCACCTCCACCTCCAGCCCCCCTCCTCCATCCCATTCTTCCCCCAGCGTAGCACCCGACCACCCCCGCCACCACCACCACCCCTACTCCCTCTCTCTCCCTGTCTCTGTGGGCGGAAAAAAAAAGGGGAGATTTAACTCCGTGTGAGCACGGTGGCCAGCGGTTGTCCGATAACAGCTGGATTTTCCACCATTGTGCTCTTTTATTAACGCTGCTCGGGAGGTTTCTGTTTTGTTTGGAGTCGTCTTCTGAACAAATACTTCACGTTTTACCAAATGAAACCTGTTTATAATTTGACCTTTGAGCTTTTTTTTTATTTTGCATTGCAAGGCTGAAGTTAGCCTACTAATTAAGGAAGGGGTTTGTCTTTTTTTTTTTTCCCGTTAAAAGCGGACCTTTATATTGCGAACAGAGGATGTCTTGCATGAATGTAACCAAGGGTGGTGTGTGTGTGTGTGTTTGGGGGGGTAGTTAAACCTACCCCCCCCCCCAAAAAAGTAATTATTCAATGAAACGAAGCAAAAGTCACCTTAGGGCCACATTAAGTTTAGAGTCACTTCCATATGATGTTTCTAAGCCTCAAATGTCCATTATTTGGTGATTTTTTTTTTCAAAATAAATTTATTTCCAGTTTCTCCCCTTATCCCACCCGATTAACCCAACGGCATATGGCCGGAACTCTTGTCGAATAACCCCCCTGGCTCACGTTTCCACAGGAAGGAGATAGTCATAACACCAGCTTCCTTCAGAGTCGTGTCGGCGGCTCTCGCTAGTTTACACGCTGAGGCCTCCCCGCATGGATTGCACGACCTTCAGGCCGCGAAGGAGGCGTAGGGAGAATGCTTTCGGTTGCTTGGCTGCAGAAGCCCGGATGGGCCAGAGGGGTCGCTGGAGAACGAAGAGTCCCCAAACACTACACCGATCTACACCCACTATCCCTCGGGTAAGGGTGGCCTAATGAAGGCCTTACCCCGTGGACGCTCTGGCCGTGACCGGTTACGGCGAGTGTGGGATACGAACCTCCCAGCCACATGTCGACATTTGGTGATATTTTAGTAAACTATAAGGCAGGGCGCAAGAACGGATCGTCTTTGTCAGTTCATTCGTACCAAGCAGAACCAACATTTCAATGTTTCTGTTCCTGTGTTTCGCCCCCAACATGATGCTCCTAAACCGATTATAGTGAAATAAAATACCGGTTAATACATTTCTTTAAAAAAAATATATGTATAGAAATCAGGGAAAAATAAGTAAAATGCAAAATATTAACATTGATACGTTTGCAAGATAGTTAAACACATTAAATTCTGTGTCACGCCGTTAATGTGAATCATCGGAATAACGCCATACAAATACGGGATAATCGCACGGAGCGGAGTGTAATCCCACTTATGCCCTGATCATCATTTCAAGGAATTAAAATAAAAAGCATTCTCTTGTTTTCTGTTGAACTCTTCGGACTCAGAGTTAAAAGATTATGGAGCGAAAGTTAGCTGCCAAGCTAGTTCTGGCGGCTCACAGTGCTTTGCTACTGATTTAGCGTGTTGCCATGGTTACACAGCAAGTTTGTGGCCGGTGCAAGAATTTAGAGGAGTGATTAAACGTGAGCTGAACCACGTGTGCATTATACAGTTTGAATGCACACTCTTCAGCCAGTAAGTCGCCTTACGTTATGCAAGCCGGCCTTTGAGCTACTGTGGCTATGAACGCACTGTAATATACACTAAAACCTGGAATTTAGAAGGATTGCCAAATAATGGATATTTCAGGTTTAAAAGCATGACTATGAGCTTTTGTTGTTCCTCAGGTAACTGCAGCTTGGTTTTAATGAATATACTTTAGTTGGACTTTGAGCAACCTTCCTTTTTAGGGGTGGGTCGAACAACCTACCCAACCTCCCTTGACTACACCCATGCATTATTATATGTACATCATAACTGACTTTATATAACATGACAGCCACAGAGGGAAGAAATAAATGTGTGCAAATTGCACATAAGAAACCATTTTAATGGTCCCTTTTTTCCTCTGAATTTACATCAAAGCGAATGTCATCGAAGCCTTACTCAATTACAGCAAAGAATGGGCAAAACACCCACCCCGCCTCATTAATGACTAAGACGCAATATAGACCCCACATCGGCCTTCACTCTTGCACACAGTCAGGCACCTCCATTGACAAGGGCATTTCTTGATAACTATTAAAAAAAGCACTCGCATGTTGTCACATTTCCTGGTTCAGCATATCAGCGGAACGACACCTGCACTACAGGAATAGAGTAGATAAGGTTATGGGCCACCTAAAGTAGTTGGAGACATAAAGAAATTAATTTAGTGGCCCCTTGGCAGTGCCAACAGGAGAGTCAACTCTTTAAATATTGTACAGCATAGAAACACAGGTTACTGAATAATTAATTGGAGCTCTGTCTTTGGCAGAAATAGTTTGAAGGCAAATCATTTGTGCTACCTGGTAAGCAATAGCATATTTGCCAGAGGAAAAAAAATAATGTCAGCTTGGTGATTGATGTCCCTTGGCTACCAGATTGGAAGCAGTGCCACTGTGTGTTAATATCATGTGGCATTTCCAAGATAGGTGACATCCCAAGCTGTCTTTTTGAAAACCGACATATTCATATTTTGCCACCATTAATTATTAGTCAGCAGTGTATCAGAGTTATGCACATGAGCTGGCAGAAGGATAGCAAAGAGATTATGATCTGGCTCTCTCTGCCTTAAAATAAGAGACACAAGGACAAAGGACACCCAAAAAAAAAAAAAAAAAACGAGGCTATGTCCACAATGAAGTCATACATTATATATACACTATACAGCATGCGATAATGCAACCATGTAAGGTGCATATGGGTGTGTCATCTGTTTAGCCACCCGACTGCCTGTCGAAGGAAAGTATTACTGAGATGGGTGGTGTGTGATTTAATGCTCCGGTAACATTCTTTTTAGAAGGAAGGAGCGAGAGCAGAACATGAACGGGGTGGCTGGTGTCCTTAATGATGTTTTTGGGCTTTCCTTTTGCAGCGAGTGGTGTAAATATTGCAAAGATGTGGTAGTTCCATGCCAGTGATCTTTACTGCTGTCTTTATAGTCCTTTGAAGAAGTCTGCAGCCCAGAGCAGTCAGGTTGCCAAACCAGTGTGATATAGCTTGTCAAAACAATCTTGATGGTACTGCAATAAAAGTTCATAAGAGTTTTAGTACTCATACCAAAAACTCTTGAGACAGCTCAGAAAATACAGTCTCTGCTTTGCCTTCTTGAGGATGCAATTGGTGTTGAGAGACTATGTGAGAGTATCTGTGATGTGTAAACCGAGAAATCTAAAACTGTACACAGTTTCAACAGATGACCCATTGATGGAAATAGGAATGTGATTTCCGCTGATATTTCTAAAGTCAACAATGATTTATTTTTTCTTACTGACATTTAGAGAGGTTGTTATTTTGTCACCTTATGGTTAAATCTTCCAATTCCCTCCTATAGGCCCTCTCAACACTGATGCTTATTAGTCCAGTTACTGTGCAAATTTAATGATACTGTTATCATATTTGGCAATGCAGTGGTGTGTAAACAGACTCTACAATAGGGGACTCAGATAGTATCCCTGAGGTGCACCAGTCCTAAGAACTAATGTGGATGAGTATGTTTTACTTCTTCTTACAGTCGGGGGCCTGCCTGTCAGGAAATCATATAGCCAACTACAGATAGAGTTACCCAGACCAAGACCTCTGAGTTTCAACACCAGTTTGGATGGTACAATTGTATTAAAAGCAGAGCTGTAATCATTAAAATAAAACAACATTCTTACATAGCAGTATGCAGAGCAAGTGAGATAGCATCATCTACAGATCTATTGGAACAATAGGCAAATTGTAAAGGGTCAAGGGTAGCGGGAATGTTATATTTTATATATGATATAACCAATTTTCCAGGCACTTCATAATAACAGAGGTCAAAGCAACAGGTCAGTAATCATTAAGGCAAGAGACAGGAGTTTTCTTAGGTACAAGCACAATGGTGGTTTTCTTAAAACACATTGGAACCACACACAATCACAGGGACAGGTAAAAAAAAGGCAGTAAAAACCTGAGATAGCTGAGTGGAGCATGCCTTGAGGACATGGGAAGGGATGCCGTCTGGGCCAGCAGCTTTACGAGCCTTAACCCTTTTAAAAGTTTTTCTCATATCAGCCTCTGTCACCTGTAGAGCGACATCATCGGGTGGACACTGCGCTGCTGTCACTGGGTCCACGTTGTCAGCTTCAAAGTGGGCATAGAAGTTGTTAAACTCATCTGGGACAGAGAGGCAGGGGTGTTGATAGCCACACTGGGTTTAGATTTATAGTCCGTAATTGCCTGTAGCCCCTCTACATGTGCCGTGACTCACAGCCACTGTAGTCATTTTCCAGTTTGTCCCTATATTGTCTTTTAGTAGCTTTGATAGCACTCCTTAAGTCATACCTGGATTTTCTGTAGCATTACTTGTCCCCTGATTTAAAAGCAGTGGTATGCTCCCTCAGCCTCAGGCAAATGTTGCTGTTGATCCAGGGCTTCTGGTTGGGTAGGAGTAAATAGACCATACTGGCATACAGTTATCCACGCCGAATCTAACATAGCCAGTGACCAATTCAGCATACTCATTAAACTTGAGGCTGAGTCCTTAAAGATTGACCAGAGTCTCGAGTTCTTAAAACATCACTGAAGTTTGGATTCGTGTTTTGTAGTCCAGCACTGTACTGTCCTCACAGTGGGCTGCATGCACTTCCCTTTCTGCTTGTTGGCAGGAAGCAAGAGCACAGACAGGTAGTCAGATTTCCTAAAGAAGGTTGTGGGATAGACTTGTGAGCTGCCTTGAATGTGGCGTAACAGTGGTCGAGAGTCTTATTAAATCTGGTTGGGAATGTGACATGTTGGTAAAATTTTGGTAGTACAGATTTCAGGTTACAGTGATTAAATTCCCCCACCACAATTGAAATGGCCTCAGGGTGCCAGTTCTCCTGGCTGCTAATGGCTCCATACAGTTCGTCCAGCACCACTGCAGCAATGGCTTGCGGCGGTATGTAGATAGCAATTAACAACATGTAGGGTAATTCCCTTGGGAGATAGAATGGTCTGCACTTTATTATTAGTTGTTCTAACACTGGCGAACAGGACTGAAAGACTATTTCCACCTCAGTGCACTGTGAATTGTTAACAAATAAAGCATACACCTAACACCCTTACCTTACCAGTAGTTGTCGTGGAACAGTCTATGTGGTTCACAGAAAAAATCCTCTGGTTGTATTACCCTGTCAGGTGTATTAGGGTACAGCCAAGTCTCTGTAAAGCAGAACACACAACAGTCCTTCATTTCCACTTTGAGAGAGCTTATTCTGCAATGAAGTTCATCCTGCTTGTTGCCAAGGGACTGGACATTACATTAGCTTTTGTGAGGACATGTGTGTGCCCACCAAAACCTTCTGTACCTTTAAAACAATAAGCCCTGGTTCACAGCTAAACTCAGGCAGCTTTGTCAGAACAAAGACGAAGCCTACAGGAGTGGAGATATGATCCGGTATAACAAAGCCAGAATACACCCTCAAATGAAATCAGAGTGGCAAAAAGGTGCTACTCTGAAAAGTAAAAAAAAAACAGGTTATTTGCCAACGTCCCATCATCAGTCTGGAGTGGTTTGAAAGACATTACCAACTACAGGAGACCATCCCTCCACACTGTAGGGAACCATCAACTGGCTGACGACCTAAATGGGTTTTACTACAGGTTTGAAACGCAAACTTTCACACCCCTCACCAGCCACAATACACAACCAACTGCACTCCCTGACAGTCGCTCTCACCTCCCTATTGAACCCCACCCACACTCAGGATCTATGTTGAGGACATGCACCAGTTCTTTCAGAGACAGAAGACCGGGAAGGCACCGGCCCCGGATTGCGTGTCACCCTCCTATCTTAAAGTCTGTGCTGACCAGCTGGCCCCCATTTTCACATTGATGTTCAACGGATCACTGGAGCTGTGTGACGTCCCCTCCTGCTTCAAGAGCTCCACTATCATCCCGGTCCCCAAGAAACCCTGTATCACAGGGCCATTGCCTTAATGTCTGTGATCATGAAATCCTTTGAGAGACTGGTGTTGGCCCACCTGAAGGAAATCACAGGCCTCGTGCTGAATCCCCTGCAGTTTGCCTACCGAGCAAACGGATCAGTGGAGAATGCAGTCAACATGGGATTGCACTACATCTTCCAACACTTAAGACTCCCCAAGGACATATGCAAGGGTCCTGTTTGTGGACTTCAGCTCAGCATTCAACACCATCGTCCCAGATATCCACCACTCCAAACTCACCTGGCTCACTGTTCCAGCCCCCATCTGCCAGTGGATTAAAAAATTTCCTGACAGACAGGAGGGAGCTGGTGAGGCTGGGGAAAAAATCACATCCAGCACCTGGACAATCAGCACTGGCATCCCCCAGGGATGTGTGTTCTCCCCTCTACCCTTCTCCCTCTACACAAATGACTGCACCTCACATGACCCGTCTGTTAAACTCCTGAAGTTTGCAGACGACACAACCATCACTGGCCTTATCCAGGATGGTGACAAGTCTGCATATAGACAGGAGGTTGATCAGCTGGCCCTCTGGTGCTGCCACAACAACCTGGAGCTGAACACGGTCAAAACTGCAAAATTGTGGAGGTCACAGTGGACTTCAGCAGGAGCCCCCCAACATTGCCCCCCTCACCATACTCAACAGCACAGTGTCTACGGTGAAAACCTACAGATTTTTTTGGGTTCCACAATCTCCCAGGACCTAAGGTGGGTATCAAACATAGACACGATCATCAAAAAGGCCCAGCAGAGGATGTACTTTCTCCGTCAGCTCTAGAAATTCAACCTACCTCAGGAACTGTTGATTCAGTTCTACACTGCAATAATCCAGTCTGTCCTCTGCACATCCATCATTGCCTGGTTTGGTTAAGCCACCAAACAGGACAGGCACAGACTACAACAGACAGTTAGGTCTATAGAGAAAATAATTGGTGCCAACGTGCCTTCCATTCAGGACTTATACACCTCCAGTCTCAGGAAATAGGCAGACAACATCACTGCAGACCCATCACACCCTCGTCACAACCTGTTCCAACTCCTCGCCTCTGGCAGGTGCTACAGAGCACTGTACCCCAAAACAACCAGATATGGAAAACAGTTTCTTTCTGTGGGCTATCATTCAAATGAATGCTTAACACTGTCAAATAAATCCAGCCATTTTGTATACAGTACTGTACGTTGTATATAAACTGGTATGCTCCATCATGTCATGTCATGTCATGTCATGTCATGTCATGTCATGTCATGTCATGTCTACCTCAGGCATGTAAGTAACCTGCTAACATCTATTTCAGCATCCCTGATATATTCTTTGCACCATTGCACTTTATCACCTCTGATTTTGCCTGTATAAGTCAATCCTTGTGTATATATCTGAAGACTGTTGTGTTGTAGTGTTGTTATTCTATATTAAGTACATTGAGAGAGCCGCGGAACCAGAGTCAAATTCCATGTAAGTGCAAACCTACATGGCCAATAAACTTGATTATGATTAGACAGCAGTATGCTGGGAATTGGGGACTGGGTAGGACACTGTAATAGCCTCACCAGGGCGCCACCTCGTTTACCTCACATCCGACAGCGCTGCCTGTGGCCATTACTCCATGGTGGTACCTGTTTGTTGCAGGGAATCTCTCTCTCGGCAAGTCCCTCAGCTTCCAGCTGTTGAGAATGTCTAATCTTATGTCCAGTAAAGTCTGGCAATCATCGTTAATTGTGCAACACGTTTTGTGCACCAAAAGCAACATATATGTGTCTTCTGTAAGAAGTCGGGTTGTTGTGAAGCGTCGAGTGTGTTGGTGTAATTTTCTGTGCCTGTTACGTCTCACTCTCAACCTTCACCGCTGGCTAGCAGAAATGTGAACAGGAGAGCCGAGCACGTAAGTCTCTCCCTGCTAGTACATAGCCTCTCCAATAGCAAGTCCTATGTAGTGCCTCCTCGTTGTGACACACGGTAACTGGGTAGACCTTGGACCCTGGCTGAACTACAAGGGACTCGGAGGAGGTCTGGCCCCTAGACGTGTGGTACGCAGGCCCACCGGTGTGTGGATATTCCCTGATGCCCATGAACCAGCCCCCAGCTATGGGTTAAATAGTGCCACCACTGCCTAGTGGACACCTCGGGAGAGGAATATTCTACGGGAGTAAACCCTACAGAAAATCAACATCTACTGTGCTGCTGGTTTTTGTTTTTCTTGCCCTTTTGTATTGTGTTTAAATCAGAGCTTACTGCTGGTGCCGTGTGTAGCTGCCGCTTCTCCCTCTTGTAGCCCCCCCTTTCCCATCCATCCCTTTATGTCTGTGTTATGTTTATCTATTGTCTTGTTTCATTGCCGTTTATATTGTAAAGTGACTTGAGTGTTAGAAAAGCGCTATATAAGATTGATTTATTATCATTAGATAACACAAAAACAAACAACAAAGCGAGAGTAGCATGTAGCGAGTTGCCCTAGTACGCTGCCATCTTCGATATCCTGTGATGGATTCATTGTAAAAAGGCAGATAATTTATATTTTCCAAATAATAGCCTTGAATTTAACTAATTGAATAGTTTACATAGTTTAATCAGTGTCGGCCATTGACATCAATAGGTAACAATTGGTGCAGTGCGGCATCTTACATATAATCATCTTACCTGAATAAGCTGCATGACTATTGCCCTAAAATGTTACCCAATATTCCCCTGGCTTGAACCAAAAAAAAAAAAAAAAAAAAGCAGTCAGGGATCAGTGAAATCTTTTTTATCTGATTCCTGATATTTGTGGGAGTTAAAGGCTGGCACAAAACAATAAAACACCAGGACAACAATGTCTACCACACCCGGTGGACTTTCAACTTTGGATAAAAATGGCTGTTTGTCAGCTTTAACACATACACTGCAAATCAGATGCTTCCAATGGGCAGTGACCTTTAATGCTCTGGGACGCACACTGTTTTTGTCTTTCTTCCTTTGATACATACCTGTACAAGGAAGACGATGCAGAGATGTTTTCACCTACACATCATTTTTATAACCATAGACATGGGTGTCAAATATACTAACTCTATAAGCAATATGGAAATAAGCTATTTGCATGCAAACAGTGCATTTTTGATGTGCAATAGAACATCTCCGCAACATCTTTGTAGTACATAAATTTTGTTAAATTGACTCGGTGTTAGTTCTTGCCATTTTTGTTCTCCTTTATCTGTTGTTTCACCCACACTTTTTTGTGTGATTGAGAACTTTGGGCGTGTGTGTCCGTACTTGCTCTACCAGTGTCTGAAGAATCATGTTCACTAAGATGGGCAAGGGGAAGAGGGAAACAATAGGAAACCCCCTGATTTATACACTCTTTAACCAACATTCTCTACATCATTCAATTTCCATTTTGTGAAAGAAAGGCAATTTTACTCAAAATGTACTGGTAATTTATGTCTAAACTGAACAATCTTACTGATCAGCACGAGCAAAGGTGCGATCAATCATTCCGGTTCCAGTTGCCTGCTGCGGTTTGTTTGTTTGTGGCTCTACCTTCTTTTTAACTTTTAACAACTTTTAGTAAATCCTTGAGACCTTTGGATTATTTTAATCGACTTTATGGTTAGCCTGTTTTATGGATTTTTACCTGATCATCGATTACTGCACTGACTCCCTGTACTCCTGGTGAGAATCGTGAGGACTCACCCTTCAGCTGATGGAGCTAATGGCTAATCGGAGTTAACTTTCTTTTCTGTGATCACTTATCAACCGGTTTAATATTATTATGCCCTACGACGACTGCCTAAAAACAACAGATGACATTTCTAACCTCAAGGCTAATATCTGATGGCTCTCAGATGAACTGCAAAAAAAAGGACTCTTTTATCCAATTTTATTGACACCGCAGCCTCAAAGTCCAAATTGATTTCTGCCATGAACTCTGCCATCTCCGGTGCCATCTTCTGGAACCCATCATCTCATTACCGGCCCTCCTCCTGCTTCACTCCCAGCTCACAGGCTACCTGGTCAGAGGTGGTAGTCAGACGTGGCAAGACAGACTGACCCCAAGCTGCCTTGCCTCCACCCATAAACTTCTCATTTTACCATACTACTGGCTGATGCCTTGGCTCACTCTGTTGATGCCCCCATGGCCGATGCTGGTCTCATGGCTGATGTTACCTCTTACCATGTGGAGCTGGTCCCTGCTCCAGCTTGGAATACTCCTGCTGCAATGGCTGCCCCAGCTGTTGTGGTGGCTGACCCACCTCCCGCTGCAACCGTGGGTCCTCCTGCAGGAGTCCCCCCTGCAGCGTCCTTGCCGGTAAGCAATGGGAACATCATCATCATCATCATCAGGTTGAGTATCCTCGGATGGCTCTGACCCTCCCACACCACCCGTCTCTATCCTGTATAGCAGCTGGAAGATCCTCAGATGGACATCCTGTGTCGTCGACAAGTTGATTGATGTAATTTCTTGCAGGCCTTCCCACACGTGTCTTTCCATGTTTGGAGCAGAGTGTCACTTAGTTCTTCCTTGCTCCTCCAGCAATGACCAGCAAATTGAACCCTTCATTCTCGGATAGTGTTTAAGATGGCGGGTATATTGCCATAGAGAGACTTCTTTGTAGGGTGCTTCTTCCAGGATACATTTAGTGCAGCACGCAGCATTCTGGTTAAAGCCCCATCAAGTTTGATTCAAGCCATTTAGCGAGGGTCCAAGAAGATGATCCATAAGTGAGAATGGACTCCGCTGTTGCTGGAAAAAATTCCCACTTCAGTTTGTCTGGTAATGTGGACTTCCAGATGACGTTAAGTCCCTCAATGGCACACCAAGCCTTTCCAATTCGAAGCTGCACATCTCTTTCGGTGGATTCAATGTTGCTTCCTGAGTAAATTAATTCTGAGACAGATTTGATGTTATGACCATCTGATGAGGAGATGATTCCTTCTTGGGAATCATCAAGCAATAGGAACACCGCCCTTATATTATGCTGACGTAATGGTTTAAACCATGTTTACAGAATGCCTCAGAATTTGACAGAATATAGATTTTCATTATCAAAGACTTCTCCCAGAAACTGGCAAATTAAACTATCATCTATTTTTCTATCTTTCAGTGACAGAGCTCATGTCTTATTAATGTGGCAGGAGTAGCCTATCCTTTTTAATCCTTAAAAAGGCCTTAGGCTTGCAATTATGTTAGTTGCTTGTCTTTTCTTACTGAAAAGTGATGTATGTATCCTTCTGCACTATGTGATGAAGGAAAGTGTGTAAGCGCATGCACATACAGTTATGCATGCACATGTATACTGCGCAGCACCCCCTTGGCGAAAATATGTTCCCATGTGAATGAATGCATTAGCAAAACTGCCAACCGGCCTTCCGATGGCTTAGACGTTCACTCGTGTTGCTCAATCAGTCAGAATCATATTTATTGCCAAGTACAAGAATATACAAGGAATGTGTATTGGTATGTTGGTGCAAGAGGGAAATATTAACAGTAAATATTAAAGATAAAAGTTGAAAATATTAATAAATAAAAAATATATACACTACCGTTCAAAAGTTTGGGATCACCCAAACAATTTTGTGTTTTCCATGAAAAGTCACACTTATTCACCACCATATGTTGTGAAATGAATAGAAAATAGAGTCAAGACATTGACAAGGTTAGAAATAATGATTTGTATTTGAAATAAGATTTTTTTTGCATCAAACTTTGCTTTCGTCAAAGAATCCTCCATTTGCAGCAATTACAGCATTGCAGACCTTTGGCATTCTAGCTGTTAATTTGTTGAGGTAATCTGGAGAAATTGCACCCCACGCTTCCAGAAGCAGCTCCCACAAGTTGGATTGGTTGGATGGGCACTTCTTGCGTACCATACGGTCAAGCTGCTCCCACAACAGCTCAATGGGGTTCAGATCTGGTGACTGCGCTGGCCACTCCATTACCGATAGAATACCAGCTGCCTGCTTCTGCTCTAAATAGTTCTTGCACAATTTGGAGGTGTGTTTAGGGTCATTGCCCTGTTGTAGGATGAAATTGGCTCCAATCAAGCGCTGTCCACTGGGTATGGCATGGCGTTGCAAAATGGAGTGATAGCCTTCCTTATTCAGAATCCCTTTTACCCTGTACAAATCTCCCACCTTACCAGCACCAAAGCAACCCCAGACCATCACATTACCTCCACCATGCTTAACAGATGGCGTCAGGCATTCTTCCAGCATCTTTTCATTTGTTCTGCGTCTCACAAACGTTCTTCTTTGTGATCCAAACACCTCACACTTGGATTCATCCGTCCACAACACTTTTTTCCAGTCTTCCTCTGTCCAATGTCTGTGTTCTTTTGCCCATCTTAATCTTTTTCTTTTATTGGTCAGTCTCAGATATGGCTTTTTCTTTGCCACTCTGCCCTGAAGCCCAGAATCCCGCAGCCACCTCTTCACTGTAGATGTTGACACTGGTGTTTTGCGGGTACTATTTAATGAAGATGCCAGTTGGGGACCTGTGAGGCGTCTGTTTCTCAAACTAGAGACTCTAATGTACTTATCTTCTTGCTCAGTTGTGCAACGCGGCCTCCCACTTCTTTTTCTACTCTGGTTAGAGCCTGTTTGTGCTGTCCTCTGAAGGGAGTAGTACACACCGGTGTAGGAAATCTTCAATTTCTTAGCAATTTCTCGCATGGAATAGCCTTCATTTCTAAGAACAAGAATAGACTGTCGAGTTTCAGATGAAAGTTCTCTTTTTCTGGCCATTTTGAGCGTTTAATTGACCCCACAAATGTGATGCTCCAGAAACTCAATCTGCTCAAAGGAAGGTCAGTTTTGTAGCTTCTGTAACGAGCTAAACTGTTTTCGGATGTGTGAACATGATTGCACAAGGGTTTTCTAATCATCAATTAGCCTTCTGAGCCAATGAGCAAACACATTGCACCATTAGAACACTGGAGTGATAGTTGCTTGAAATGGGCCTCTATACACCTATGTAGATATTGCACCAAAAACCAGACATTTGCAGCTAGAATAGTCATTTACCACATTAGCAATGTATAGAGTGTATTTCTTTAAAGTTAAGACTAGTTTAAAGTTATCTTCATTGAACAGTACAGTGCTTTTCCTTCAAAAATATGGACATTTCAATGTGATCCCAAACTTTTGAGCGGTAGTGTATATAAAAGATGAAATCTACTACTACTTTCGGCTGTTCCTGTTAGGGGTTGCCACAGCGGATCATCTGTTTCCATTTCTTCCTGTCCTTTGTATCCTCCTCTGTCACAACAGCAACCCGCATGTCTTCCGTCACCACATCCATAATCCTCCTCTTTGGTCTTCCTCTTTTCCTCTTCCCTGGCAGCTCCATATTCGGCATCCTTCTCTCAATATACCCAGCATCTCTCCTCCACACGTGTCAATCTTGATACAGGTTGAAATAAAATAAAAATAAAAGGAAGGTGCAATAAGGTGTAATCAACACTGGTTCAGTGTTGAACACAAGACCACATGGCAGCCCCTGATGCCCGGCACTGGGTGGCAGGAGCTGTGTTTACAAAAAGTTACATGAGAATTTTCAGAAGTTATTTACTGAATAACAGTTGTCTACAGGGTAGTGCAGGTTTTAAGCAAGGTGTCCATATAGAAGAAGAAAGCCACTTTATTTTTGTCATTGTGCAGGTTACAACAAAATTTGTTCCCTGCATTTAACCCATCCTATTATATAGGAGCAGTGGGTAGCTGCAGCACCCGGGGACCAACTCCAGTTCTTCTTTCCATTGCCTTGGTCAGGGGCACAGGCAGGAGCATTAACCCTAACATGCATGTGTTTTTGATGGTGGGAGGAAACGAGCACCTGGAGGAAACCCATGCAGACATGGGGAGAACATGCAAACTCCACACGGAAAGGACCTGGAACAGCCTGGGATTCAAACCCAAGACATTCTTGCTATGAGGCAACAGTGCTAACCATTTGGCCACCATGCCTCCCTATACAGAGAACACAGTAGGGAAGATAAAAGGGGGTGGGTGGGAATGTCAGGATTTGTGGGTGTCTGTGGGCTTGTTAGAAAGGCCTACTGCTGTAGGGAAGAAGCTGTTCTTGTGGCGCAAGTTTCTGGTTTTTATAGGCCTTAGCCTCTTGCCAGAGAGAAGTGTTTTGAAGAGACCATGGCCTGGGTGGGAAGGGATGGCCATGATCTTTTGTGCTTGCCTTAGTATCCTGCAGGCACACAGGTCATGAAGGGACAGCATGTTGCAGCTAATCACCCTCTTAACAGAGCAAATGATATGCTTTGCCCTTGTCCTTGGCAGTGGAAGCAGCATGCCAGATAGTGATGGAGGAGGTGAGGATGGATTCAATGATGGCAGTGTAAAAGTGCACCATCTTTTGCTTTGGCAAGTAGAACTTTCTTGGCTGCCACAGAAAATACATCCTCTGCTGTGCCTTCTTAGTGAGTGAGCTGATGTTCAGCTCCCACTTGAGGTTCTTGGTGATGATGGTGCCCAGTAAATCAAAGTATTCCACAGTGTCAACATGGTGGTGGAGGCGGGTGGGGCTGTGTAATATCTGAAGTCCACAACCATCTCAACTGTCTTTGGGCATTGAGCTCCATATTTTTTTGGTTGCACCAGGACACCACATGGTCAATCTCCCACTGTTAGGTGGGCCCATCCCCACCAGAGATTAGCCCAATAAGGCTGGTATCGTCAGCAAACTCAAGGAGCTTTACTGACTGGTGACTGAAGGTACAGCTGTCTGTTAACAGGGAGAAGAGTAGAGGGGAAGGGACACAGACTTCAGGGGAACCAGTGCCGATGGTCCGGGAGTGAGAGACGTGTTTTCCCAGCTTCACGTGCTGCTTCCTGTCAAATAGGAAGTCTTTGATCCACCTGCAGGTGGAGACAGGCACATGCAGCTGGGAGAGCTTGTCCTGCAGCAGATCTGGAATGAGGGTGTTGAAAGTGGAGCTGAAATCCACAAACAGGATCCTGGCATAGGTTCCTGCAGAGTCCAGGTGCTGGAGGATGAAGTGAAGTGCCATGTTTACTGCATCGTCCACAGACCTGTTGGCTCTGTAGGCGAACTCCAGAAGTGGTCAGTGAGGCCGCCCTGGTGGCCAAGCGGAATAAACCGCCGTTCTTGCAACCCACTTGTCATGTGGCTGGGAGGTTCGTATCCCAGACTCGCGGTAACCGGTCATGGCCAGAGCGTCCACGGGGTAAGGCATTCATTAGGCCACCCTTACCCGAGGGATAGTGGGGGTAGATCGGTGTAGTGTTCAGGGACTCGTCGTTCTCCAGCGACCCCTCTGGCTCATCCGGGCTCCTGCAGCCAAGCAACCGAAAGCATTCTCCCTACGCCTCCTTCACGGCCTGAAGGCGATGCAATCCATGCGAGGCTTCAGTGTGTAAAATAGCGAGAGCAGCCGACATGAGTTTGAAGGAAGCTGGTGTAACAACTATCTCCTTCCTGTGGAAACGTGAGCCAGGGAGTTATTCGACAAGAATTGGGTAAATCGGATGGGATAAGGGGAAAAACTAGAAATACATTTATAAAAAAAAAAAAAAGAATTGGTCAGTGATAGATTTCAAGTGGGACAGAACAAGGCGCTCAAAAGACTTCATTACCACAGAGGTCAGGGTGATGGGTCCTTCAATTGCTTTCAATAAAGGAAAGGCGCTCACTCATGTTGCTCGATAATCAACCAACAATAAAGCAAAGATGTTTACTTATGTTACTCAATAATCAGCCACCAATAAAGGAAAGACTTTTTGAAAGATAGAAACTAGGCCATTTATCTCACAGCAGCAAATTCAAGTTCAAGTTCACACTGGCTTTTAGGCATTATCAACAACAATACTAATCAACTCAACTCTATAGACAATTAATACAGCAGGACTCACTAGTGACTTGAAAACAAAATCCATTCTTCGTCCCTTTCTGATGAAATGATCGATCACCTTCGGGTTTCGGTAAAATGCCTCACGAAGCCCTTGCCTGCCTGTGTGAGCCCTTCGAGCTTAGGTCTTAGTCTCTCCCTTTTAGATATATTTTTTCTGACAGTGCCACACAACTGCCACCTATACATCACAAATTGTGGTCACTCACTCATGGATATATATTCTGGTCACTCACTCACTCATGGATGACCTGAGAAGGATGCTTCATAGGGACGTTTAGCAGAACACACTCGCTACTTGCATCAGGTTGGCCGTGGGTCTGGTTGGTTTCTTGCTTGCTATCTTTAAAACTTTGCCTGGAAAATGAAATCTAAAGCAAATCAGCCACAAAGTCAATTTCATTGTTAGCTGCCATTCTTCTCAATCCCAGCAGTCGCAGACACATTACTTGGCCCACAGCATGAAGAAATACCAACACTTATTGGTTGATATGATGAAATCACTTGGGGCATTCTAGCAGGCACTAAAGGTGTCCAAATCACCACAAATCAAATTTTGATTGGCTAATTTTGTTGTCACTCTATATTTATGCAAAATACACTCTATGAGCAGAGCCTGTAGCCATGGACACAGCAGACCCTGTATGAAGAAACACAGGCAGAGGCGGGCACATCAAGTTCCAGCTCCAGATAGTGGGTTTATCGTTATAATAGTAACTGAAATTGAAACAACACTATTTTTAAAAATGAAATAAATAACTTTAATAACTTATTAGAAATTATTTTAACATTAACATTATAATTACCAATTTGTAATATTTTATTAACTAAAAATTACATCGATCAAATAATGATAGGGCCTGCAGAGAAGGCCCTGAAGGACCTCCTCTGGTTTTAGGTCAGCCCAAACTAGCTAAACGTTAGCATTAGCATACAAAACGCTCACTTTGACAAGCAAGCTAATAACAGGAAATGAGATGTTAAGTGGCTTTATTTTGCAGCTAATTCAATGTCACGGTCTTAACTCATTCATTTAGTTACAAGCCACTGCATGGACTACAAATAACCTCCCTTGCTTGGCTGATGGGCAGTTGGGTGGCAGACGTTAGAGTGTTTCTGGTGGTGGTGGGGAGGTGGGGTTCAGTCCATGTCCCGCTCCACTGAGTTCCATGAAAGAATGAGAGGACAAAACACTTTGTTTTTGGCAAAAGATGAGGTGTATATCTCTGAGGGAAAAAAGTTGGCTTTCAATTATGCTGCCATGCTAAAGCATTGATTAGGTATTAAATAATTATAATTATTCAAGGGAAAGATCCAAATTTTAAACCTTTTCTTCCATCCATCCATTATCCAAGCCGCTTATCCCAATTGGGGTCGCGGGGATGCTGGAGCCTATCCCAGCAGTCATTGGGTGGCAGGCGGGGAGACACCCTGGACAGGCCGCCAGGCCATCACGGGGCTTAAACCTTTTCTTCTCACAGTTTCCGGACCTAGTTTAACGTCTAATGTTGAATTTTGGTCGTTTTTCAGTTTGTTTGTACAATTGACATTTTTAAAGAGAAAATCTGAAGAGAAATGAAGAGCTGAGCTTTCAGTTTGATGTTATTTGCAAACATTTCTTCATATTTTTAAGTATATTGTTCTTTTCATACTTTGAATTCTCTATGGCCTGAAATGAGATAATGCTGCTCTGGCAAGAGCAGTCTTTAATGAGCAGTATTTCTAGCTAGAAGTCGAAAAAAGTTTCCTTTGCTACGATTACATTTTGAATTATTCATCCATCGATGATAAATGGAATCTATCAAAACAAAGGGATGTAGAGGAAAAACTGTTGAACGTAACAACTTTTTTTCACATGAAATCCAATTCCACCTAGGGGTATGACATTTTCGAGCAGAGACTCTATAGACAAAATGCAACCATTCATCTTTTTAAGAAATAGCTAGATTTTGAGCAGTCTGCCAAAGACGTCAATACATCAGAAAACACAAACTAAGTAAGACCCCAAAGAACTAGGCTGCAAGAGGCAGCCAGAGGCCACGAGTTCTGGTTTAGCTGTGACTTTGTTTTGATAATGTTAAAGGCACATTGGCCATGATGATTAAAATAATAATAATAATAATAATAATGGTATGAAAATAAAAAAAACAAAACATAAAGCTCAGTTTAACAACTTTTAATGTCAGAATGGCCCCAAGTATTTATCCATCTTACCTGTTCAGTCACTTTGCCTCTGATGCCAGGTGGGTTGACCGGACATTGGCAGCACAAATAGAGACTGACACCATTTTGAGACCAAGTTTGTTTTGTTTTTTTTTTGTTTGAAGAAAAGTCAAACCGTGGTTCCTTTTCTCTGCAAAGCGATAAATTTAAATGGGCCAACATTAGCATAACAATCTGGAACCCCCGTCACATTTGAATAATTTCTTATTTCTATGCTTTCTGTCATGACCAATTCACCATATTTGCGGGTTCTGAAAAGAACTGTCAAGCAAAATGGCGAATAATGCCATTATATCTACCTTTTTGCATTTCCTGCTTATCCATCTTGATAAGTTTTCTTTGTTCTAATTCTTTCCAAAACACATTTTCTTTAAAATGGTCCCTACTTCACTTTTCTCAGACACTGTTGGAAAGCGGTTGTCTTAAAACGGCAACGCAGCACCTTCTAAGCGATGAGGTCCCGGATGAAATGGGAGTTGTTATTGCTTCTCTTTAAGAGCATAGTTGCAATGTTGTGTGGCAGACCCTCAAGTGTGGCCAAGGATGTCTGTGGGAATATCTCTGCATTTACTCAGACCAGGGTCACTGTTCAATGACACTTTTATTTCCAGGGTAGTCTCTTCCCGTTATTGCAAATTTTACTTTACGTTTATTAGTTGTTAGATAATTAGATATGTATTTGTCTTGCAAGTACAATTCAAAAGCCACTGTTGCACTTACCACCGCCTGGGTTTCAGTGTGCGTTCTCACCAGTATATCGGCCATTTACAGCTGGCATTTACATGTACCCCACGTCCCGGTGTTGTCTTCAGCGGATATGATTCAGCTGGAATACATTTGCATACAAATGTAAATAAAACATTGCAAATATAAATCTGTAATAGTATTTGTACATTTACAATTTATTTCTGCATGATACATATCTCTCCCTTTCTCCCTCTTGCGCTCTCTTTTTTAATATATAATCTATTATACATGTAAAATATAAATGTGTCTGTGAAATTCACATTGAAATTGAATATTTAAAGCTACAACTGGCAAAGCACATACTCCCCTATCTGTCACGTCCTCTGAAGTTTCAAGAGGTTTTGATGAAGAGATTTTATCCTAAAATCTCAGCCTCTATTGATCCCCATCCGTGTGTATTGGTGATTCATTCTTGGCAAGTATAGTACCATCCAAGCTGCCCGCTAACTGCTTGTTTTGTATGGGCTTCTTGGTTGGATCCACAAGTCCATTAAACCCGGCATGTTGTCATGTTTGGCAGGAGCTGACACCTTTGATGCACAAGTATTAATATCTGGCTGATCACTGTCTAACAGAAAAAAATAATAATAAGCAACAGCGAAAAAAAGGAATTGATCAGGGTAACGTGAAGAAGGCCAGTCAAAAAGTTACAACCATCCATAGAAGGAAGAAGACTCGTCAAACAAAGGGTGGTGATCACTATACTAAACTCAAAACGAAATGAAGAAATACTGACAGCTATAGTCACTCTTTTTTAACCCTCTCTATGGACATACATTGAGGAAACCCTCCATTCATAGTCACCATACACTACCGTTCAAAAGTTTGGGATCACCCAAACAATTTTGTGTTTTCCATGAAAAGTCACACTTATTCACCACCATATGTTGTGAAATGAATAGAAAATAGAGTCAAGACATTGACAAGGTTAGAAATAATGATTTGTATTTGAAATAAGATTTTTTTTACATCAAACTTTGCTTTCGTCAAAGAATCCTCCATTTGCAGCAATTACAGCATTGCAGACCTTTGGCATTCTAGCTGTTAATTTGTTGAGGTAATCTGGAGAAATTGCACCCCACGCTTCCAGAAGCAGCTCCCACAAGTTGGATTGGTTGGATGGGCACTTCTTTGAGCAGACTGAGTTTCTGGAGCATCACATTTGTGGGGTCAATTAAACGCTCAAAATAGCCAGAAAAAGAGAACTTTCATCTGAAACTCGACAGTCTATTCTTGTTCTTAGAAATGAAGGCTATTCCATGCGAGAAATTGCTAAGAAATTGAAGATTTCCTACACCGGTGTGTACTACTCCCTTCAGAGGACAGCACAAACAGGCTCTAACCAGAGTAGAAAAAGAAGTGGGAGGCCGCGTTGCACAACTGAGCAAGAAGATAAGTACATTAGAGTCTCTAGTTTGAGAAACAGACGCCTCACAGGTCCCCAACTGGCATCTTCATTAAATAGTACCTGTTAGAGCCTGTTTGTGCTGTCCTCTGAAGGGAGTAGTACACACCGGTGTAGGAAATCTTCAATTTCTTAGCAATTTCTCGCATGGAATAGCCTCCATTTCTAAGAACAAGAATAGACTGTCGAGTTTCAGATGAAAGTTCTCTTTTTCTGGCCATTTTGAGCGTTTAATTGACCCCACAAATGTGATGCTCCAGAAACTCAATCTGCTCAAAGAAGTGCCCATCCAACCAATCCAACTTGTGGGAGCTGCTTCTGGAAGCGTGGGGTGCAATTTCTCCAGATTACCTCAACAAATTAACAGCTAGAATGCCAAAGGTCTGCAATGCTGTAATTGCTGCAAATGGAGGATTCTTTGACGAAAGCAAAGTTTGATGTAAAAAAAATCTTATTTCAAATACAAATCATTATTTCTAACCTTGTCAATGTCTTGACTCTATTTTCTATTCATTTCACAACATATGGTGGTGAATAAGTGTGACTTTTCATGGAAAACACAAAATTGTTTGGGTGATCCCAAACTTTTGAACGGTAGTGTATATACACAAATGTAGTAGAAGTGGTATTTGTCTTACTGATTTTCATGACAGATGCTTTTTTATTCCCTGACAGACATGGTAATTTGTCACTTGTGGCTTTTAGCATATGTAAATATACGTATATTTGCATATGTATATTTGCACATGGAAGGCAAAGTGTCTGCATCATCAGCAGTAAAAGGATAATAAGGCTGGATGAGGACTTCTGAAACACCAGAGTCTTTTTGTTCTATTTCAAGTAGTGGAAATGGCTTCTCTTCCTGGTTCAGGCTGCTTTGTTTGTTTGTTTATTTATTTATTTTTGTTATTTGTTTTTCTTTTAGATGCTTTTAAGACTTCCTTTTGAATTCTTTCGGTCTGTTTCCAAGAGAAGCAGATTGTTCTTTCTCATCATGTTCTATTACTCATGTATTGAGCGAACGGCCACTCAAAGTGTGTGAGGATGAGTCATAAGTCCTGCTTTCATGGCTGTCTTGGTTTACTTTGCTGTTGTTGTTTTGCAGGCCGCTCTCCAAACTCTCGGCTCAGCGATATATTTCAACCATGTGCAACGGAAAGCCCTTATTTTCCACACAGCACACTACACCAGCTGATTTCACTCTATCCCAAAACCTGCATACCCAGGGCTTGCCATGGCACAGAGTTGAATACCATTGCTCTAGCTCAAATCTCTTATCCATATCCTGGAGAGGAAAGATGACAGAGAGATAATTGATGATAGTTATCATTTTGCAAAACAGATTAAGTGGTGGATTTATAGAGCCTTAAGTTAGTATGCCTGTTATGTCTTTGTTCCCTCTTGCACAAATTTGTTGTGTGTGTGTGTGTGTGTGTGTGTGTGTGTGTGTGTGTGTCTTCTCCTGGATCGCCACCTTGTCGTGGTGGAGAAGCTTGCGTGCACCAATGATGCCAAGAGCTTTGCCGTCCGGAGCTTGGCTCCTGGTAGTGTCGTCCAAGGCGGACGGGTCAAGGAGGAGGTTCCAGACGAAACGCGATCCAACAAAGACCTCAACGGCGGAACTGGTAGAAGATGTCTCCAGGTCACAACGGCAGTGAAGGCGGATGAAGGCTGCAACAGAGGGTGGTCCCCAATCGTCTTGGTTCTCCATGCCATTGGACTCCGGCCAGCCCCTGCCAAGGACCGTGTTGTGGCTGCAGGAGCATCAGCCACACCACGTGAAAAGCTGTCACGTGCAGGCGTCCTCCCATTATGCGGCTCCAGGATCGGCCTCTACGACCACCTGAAGACTCAGAAGGGCCCAGAGGGAGGACGGTCATACTCGACCCCGAGTGACCGCCAATGTTTGTGCATGTATGTATGAACGAATGAATGGTTTATTTCATGTAAATAAACAGGATATAACGTACAGATAAGCCATTGCCAGTAATCTGACGTGATCAACAAATGCACACGTCAAACTCAGCGAGCAAATCTCCATACACCTCAGATTACTTGTTACTTGTTCAAAAAGGAGTAGGGAGAAGTACACACTTATTTTTCCCTACCCTCTTCTCACCTACTCTTCAGTTAATTCAGCTACTATACATTGCAAACTCAATACCCGCTGTACTGTATACTTCAAATTCACTGCAAGTTGTGCTGCACAATACAAACTCAAGCACTGTGAACAATAGGAGAAGAAGGAAAACGCGGCATGTACATGTGCATGTGGTGTGTATGTGCATCCGTGAGCTCATCGTTTGAGTGCATTTCTGATGGTGTTTGCATGTTTTCTTTGTATGTGCATGTGTGTCGACGCGGGTTTTTGCCTGTGTGTGTGTGTGTGTGTGCTTTTGTGTCCAGACAAGGAGTCGTGTTTATGTATTTGAAAAACGGAGGCCACTGTGGGCATGTTGGTGGTGTGATGGGTGGAACGCAGAGGTCAGCTATCACGCTGAAACATGCTGGTCCTTATCTCTGCCATGAGGCCTAATAGAGTCATGAATCAACTTAAAGCCCGGGCTCCTCTCGAATGGACCGCTGCCTCCTCCACCACCACTTGTGCCTTACTTTAACTACATTTACTGCCTTTCTAAGCATCTTTCTTTTCTCTTTCTTCTTTCTGCGCTGTTGTCCACGGAGCTCCTCAAAGGTGCCTCAACTGCGTAGGAGGAGTATTCACACATGGGCACCCTCACTTGCCCCGTCTATGAAATAGCCAGATCACATCACAGACATGAGATGGAGGGTCCTCCTCAAAGGCAGCACAATTGAGCAATTTATGGAAAAGCACACATCCGTGCTCACTCCTTGAGCTCATGTAATGGCTCTTTGTGAATCGGTGATTGCATTTTTGGGGGGGGGGCACTTTGGGGGCTACCACAAATAAACATTGTTCACAACACGGGGGAGTCAGCAGCAGCAGCTGCTGCTGTTGCAAAAAGGAATGTATAATTTGAGTACCCGTGGTGCTGGACAGGATGTATATATATATATATATATATAGTATATGAAGTACTGGAGTGGTCAGCGGAGTCATTTGGCACAGAGAAAGACAGCATTGTGTTAGACTCGCCGGGCGTTTGAATGTGGAAATAGCTACCATTTCGACGTGAAAATGAAAGACTATATTTTTTTTTTTTTTGGTCATCGTGTCATGTTCTAGCGACGTCGTGTCTCAGAGAAGTGTTTATTTGCCCGTCTCATATGATAATCGCTGGCTGCACGGAGGCCGGCTCTATAGTAATTGATTTTCCCGCACCATTGATGATCACAGTGTTCTCTGCTTCAGATATTCGCAGCGTTGTATTTCATGACGCCGCTGCTTAAGCATCATCCAGTGTTGTGCCTCGGTGTTAATTAATGAGCATCAATTGTCGAGTTTAAATTTTTTTATTATGAATAATGGGGCCCGTCAAGTGCATTAAGGAAATATGGTCCGGGTAGCGTAGCGGTCTATTCCGTTGCCTACCAACATGGGGGTCGCTGGTTAAAATCCCCGTGTTACCTCCGGCTTGCTTGGGCATCTAGTTGGGGTGGAGGGGGAACGGGGGGGGGTAGCGTGATCCTCCCTCGTGCTACGCCCCTCCGGTGAAACTCCTCACTGTCAGGTGAAAAGAGGCGGCTGTTGACTCCACATGTATCGGAGGAGGCGTGTGGTAGTCTGCAGCCCCCCCCCCCCCCGGATCGGCAGAGGGGGTGGAGCAGAGACCGGGACGGCTTGGAAGAGTGGGGTGATTGGCTGGATACAACTGGGGAGAAAAAGGGGGACAAATTCCAAAAAAAGAATAGAAAACATGGCCCTAATTTCTGGAAGCTCACACTTAGCCCTGCCTCGGCAACCTCCTGCCACCGATGACACTCCTGCTGGCCCATCTGAAGCTACTGTCTGACCAACAGTAGAAAACTAGTGACAAGATTTTAATGCAAGATAACGTTGGGGGGCGGGGGGGTGAAGATGTGTTTTCATGCTGTCACATTTGGACAGAGGATAACACAGTTCTGCTCGACTCGAGCAGAACATCTTCAAATCGATTATAAAACGGGGCACCACAAACCGAAATGCCGATGCCAAGTGTTGGGGATTCACACCAGGTTCTTGATTTCATTGGGTAATCTTCAGCGAACCCCTGTGGGAGAAATAAATTGTTAACGCAGCTGAAGGCGGGTGAATAAGCACGGCGTGCGTGGCGGTGTAAATGACCATAAAAGCACGGGAAAATAAAGTGAACTTGAAAGATCACGGGGTTTTGTAAGGTGATGAGAACACCCGAAAGGTGCCCGGTGTTGCAGTGAGGCTTGCTCGCATCAAAACAGGGGCGCCGGTGCACTTGAAAGTCAAGCGGTGGATGTAAAAAAAGCAATACTGCGTAGGACTACGCTAGTGGAGAATGCAAAATCTGCAGTGCATCAACGTAAACTTATGTAGCAAGGTTAAACTAATGTAGCAGGAATCATTATGTGGATGGATGCATCGTGCGATGCAATCATAGGTGGGGAGGTGGGGGGGGCACGACCCCCACCCCCTCCATCCTGGGAAAAATATGATATATCCCTCCCCCAATACTGAGACCAACTTTGTGACGTTTCTCAATGGAGATTCTTTTAGATGAGATCACATCATTCTTGTTGTATTTACGAAAACTGCACCCATACAGTGGACAGTGTCATTGCCACCTACTGGCCTTTCTTGGTATTGCTGGTTGTAAATACAAATACCTGCATGCATACGGGACTGATAAGGAACACTGCTATAACTATTAGTAGTAGTAGTAGTAGTAGTAGTAGTATAATGATTTAAACGTTTGAACAAGTTGGGACAACCCTTTAGTTAACTACCTATCAATTATCCAGTAGCAGTAATTATCTTTACTCAATATACATTTAACATATCGTTAGCCTCATAGGATAAATGCCCAAGTCCTTTTTTACGATTTTCGGATAATAAGAAAAAAACGCATTTCCAGCAAGTTTGTCAGAGTTTTTAATGCATATTTTAAAAATAGGTTCCTGAAGGAGTATCGACAAGATTTTACAAAAAGATAAACACGACAATGATTGCCTAACAAAGAAAAGTGACTTAGGCGATTTTCAAGAGAATAATGTCGTGACTTAGGCATTTTTAATACATGTCGTACAAACACTAGGCCTACAGTAAATCAAGGAAATATTAATTATCTTACCAGATAAGGAAAGAGAGAAAGCCGAGCACCGGGAGCCTTTCTTGTACGCAACTTTTTTCTTTATTTTTTTCAGCGTAAAAATGCTCAAGTCACACGAGTGACTTAAGCAGATTGTCATTTTTGAATGTAAAAAGTGTTCTGATTGGCTTAGGACATAGGCACTAATCCAGGGTGATGCAGCAGCTTGAGGAGAACACGTGTAGGCAGAAATCTCAATTTGGCCAAAAAATGACTTAGGCATTTATCCTATGAGGCTAACGATATGACAACGTAGGCTGTGTGTTACAGCACTACTTTTGGTGCCCCCCTCAGGAATTGGGCTTGAGAACATGTCATGCAATTGTCCCCTCCAAAGCTGATATCAGGTTTTCGACCCTGGATGCAGTATAGTATAATACGCTACATATACTGCATGTAACTCAGCAAATAAATCGGGAGCGGATGTTTCTGTACCGCCAGAGTTCTTGCACTTTGGAACAGCTTTTTGCATCTCCCCTTTCAAATCGACTGAAAACTCTGTGTTTTTGTGTGTGTGTAATGATGTTGTTTCTTGGCAACATTTAAATGTTTTCCTATTTTATTGATTGTGTTCCTTTTTATTCGCAAAGCTGATTTGCAAACTATTTTTTTACAGTACAATATAAATGAATTTGGATTAATTTGACTAAATTTGAATTAAAATGAAACACACACACACACACACATATATTTGTGTGTGTGCGCGTGCACCGGGTCCCATGGGGATGTATACATAGCAGCCAATTAAATTGGATTCATCCAAACTAAGCAATTTAATTGGCCGCTAAAGCGTACATTCCCACATGGGACCCTCTGTTGTGATTGAATTCAGACCACAACATAACACGTTTTGTAGGGCCACCAATTTTTTTTGGAAAAATAAAAAAGAGATGGGTAGTATACTTTTTGGGGGGCAAAGCAATACATACTTTGATAAGAATAATTATACAACAAACCTGAGACCCCGAGTCTCAATCAGTGGATGGACAGAGTTAAAGAAATCTATGCAATGGAAAAGATGACATTCTGTCTGAGGTCCAGAGGAGCGATCTTTCACGGAAAATGGGGGAAATGGTCTGCCTACATTAGAGGATTAGAGGATGCTGTCAACTAAACAAGACTTTTGAACTCACTGGACACAAATCATAATACTGTCAACAGAGGAGCACCCATGTTTTTATTACTATTTTTGTAGTCTTACTGTAGGTTTGTTTGTATGTCATATCTTAAGCTGGAAATACTAAATGAAAAGTGTCAACAAAAAAAAAGAATAATTATACAGTTCCCATGGATGTTTTTTTTTTTTTAAAACATTTGTTTGAACAGGCAAACTTAGATTTTGCACCTTTCAGTTGAATAATGTTCAACTCTTAAGTAGGAAACAGCCTACTAGTATATCTTCACTGCTTTTTCCTCTGCTGCCCGACTGGAGGAGCAAAGGGACGAGCCTTCTCAGATAAACTGTTTACAACAAATGTGGAGGAGAAAGAGCTACAGCAAGTGTTCTCTGCCTCTCTAGTTTTAATAAAATACATGGTAGAGGTAAGAAAAAGACATGTTTAATAGTAATGATAATAATAGTAATAATAGTAGTAGTAAAGTGGCGAAAGCCACTTTCAAGAAAGGTAGCCTTACCAAGACTGCAGACTTAGACCTTGACACTGACACTGTAATCAAAGAGCTAGACCAAGATGGCACAGACAAGTACCGAGGAGTTAACAAAGGAGACGGCATACAACACTCAACCATGAAGGAGAAGATCCAGAAAGAGTACCACGGGAGAGTGTGTATGGGACTGAAGAGCAAACTCAATGTGGCTAACAGAATTGAAGCTATCAACACCCTAGCGGTACCTGTAGTGACGTACAGCTTCAACATCATCAACTGGAAACTGAACGACATCAAGAGACTAAACACCAAGACAAGAAAGATGCTGACCATGGAAAGGATGCACCACCCAAAAGCAGATGTCGACAGGCTGTACCTACCAAGAGCTTCAGGAGGACAAGGCCTAGTCCAACTCGAACTGACCTCCAAGACTATCACTATCGGGCTGGATGCATACCTGACAAAAACAGATGATCCACTCCTCCGAACAGTAAAACATCAGATCTGCTCCATCAATAAAGAAGCTGCACAATTCAAGAAAGAGCTTGATGTCCCAGAAACCCCACCAACAGAAAATGAGGCAACTACCATCTACGCCAAACAAGTGAAGCAGAAGGCAAAGCACCATGGCCAGCAGCATCTGCAAGAAACCTGAGAGGACAAAGCAATGCACGGGAAGTACCCAAAAACAATGAAAGACGCAGACCTGGACCAACAAAAGACACACCAGTGGCTGAGGAGCACCGGACTTAAAGCAGAGACATAGGACCTGATAATTGTTGCACCAGACCAGAGCCTGGCAACCAGATCCTAAAACCATCGCATCATCAAAGATGGAACAGACCCAAAATGCAGAATCTGTGGAATGTACGAAGAAACCATCGACCATATTGTCTCAGGCTGCCCGGAACTGGCAAAGACCGAGTACATATACAGGCACAATAAGGCAGCAGCATACCTGCACTGGAAGATCTGCAGGAGTTACAAGATCAAGACAACTGAGAAGTGGTACGAACATAAGCCAGAAACGGTCACTGAGAAAAATGATGCCACCATCCTCTGGGACACGCCCATCCACACTGACAGAGAGATGAAAGCCAACAAGCCCGACATCGTTATCAAGAACAGGAAGGAAGACTGAAACAACACCAGTGGTCATCCATGCAGTCCAGAAGCTGGCCCTACTCGGAACAGCCCAGTATGAGTACTGTCAATCAAGTGACATCTGCCCTATAGGGCCTCAGGTCCATTGTTTGGACCCGGCTCTACAGGATGTAAAACAGGAAACACGAAAGAAATACTACTACTACTGCTACTACTAGAAAGAAATAGTAATAATAAATAATGAGAAATTGTATGAGTAGTGGTGTGGAGCTAATTCACTTATCGCCAATGCTGACACACGAGATTGACAGCTGATTGTGTAGCTGCCTAACAACAGCAAGATGCGCCTCTCACTACTGAAAACATGTCAAATGTGAACGGCTGTTGTAAAGAAAGCTGTATGGTTTGCCGTGCGCTCCTACCCAAAGTGACCATGGGCGGTCAAAATGACGACCGGGTTTTAAACTCTGTTGTGTCAAGATAAATACCCAATTGAGATATTAATACATTGCAAATGTTAGTATGTCTGTTGTGAAATGTCTGACACCAAAATTAACATTTTAACAACTTTAATACTATTTTTCAAACAATTTGAAATGGCCGCTGTCCAACGCCTGCAAACGTGCAACGTGTCGGTGGCAGTCATGGTGCGTCTGCAACAGTGTCTGTAACCAGACATGTTGGCAATAATCTAAAAATTAAGTGTAGACTATTTCTCTGCACTGGAGAATGCTGCCCCCCACCCACCCCCAGGACAGAGCAATGAACTTCGCGAAGGAAATAACGCGATCAACGCATGTCATAAATAGTGACATGGCGCGCACGACCTCGCGCAAATTACGAGCCGTCATGTTGACCGCTCATGGTCGTTTTAGGCAGATCTTATAACTTTTTGTGCAATTGATCTAAAACTCATTTTAATGCAAATATGTGCAATTTTAGGTGCATTCAATGAGCGGCAGCTCTGTATCTTTTTTTTCTAGCAAAGTTATCAAACTTTGAAAATCCAAAACCGTCAAAATGACTTCCGTGGTCGTTCGAGTGCGCCCAGCGTGATCAGCCTAATCAGGAATCGGGAACAATTTGTTGCCATTTCTTTCGTGTACTTGCGTACACAAAAGAAACGAAATGTCGTTCCACCCAGCCCACAGCAGTGTGACACAGAAGATAAAAACACACATCCAAAACTTCCAAAAACATACAAAAACAGAGAGAACAAAACAACAACAACACACAAACAGTTAACAACACAGTCCACTCAGTGCAACACAGACCAAAAAAACAAAAAAAAATCACTGTGCAGAGAGGAACGCCAGCCAGGATGACTGTCGGGACTGCTGGTCTGCATGGGCTAGCAGTTAGCTTAGCCTGCCCCGCTGTCTCCGCCCTCGGTGCTTCCTCTTCGGGTGCAGCGCCGGGCAGGGCCGTGGTCCCTGGGCCCACCGGATGCAGCAGACCTGGCTCCCTCAGCCGATCCAACGCCAGCTCCCCCAGCCAGACACCTTCGACACACCTCCCCGCCCTCCACACGACGACACTCAAACGCAGTCAACGCCAGGCGAGGCCGCCGCCAGACCGCCCTCGGTGTTATCGGAATTGCCGGTCTGTGTGGGCTAGCCGTTAGCTTAGCCTGCCCTGTTTCCGCGTCCCGTCGGATTGCCCTCGGTGCTTCCTTTTCGGGCGCAGCTGCAGGCAAGGCCTTGGTCCTTGGGCCCACTGGACGCAGCAGACCAAGCTCTCCCGGCCATTAAACGAAAACAAATCTAAGATCAAACTAAAAACTTGACATACGACACAAACTTAGACGCAAACTTGGACAGAGGGTTACACTTTAGTATGGGGAACGTAGTCACCATTAATTAGGTGTGTATTAGCATGCCAATTAGCAACATATTGGCTCTTCATTGGTCTTTATTAAGCACTTATTAATGCCGTATTCTGCATGGCCTTATTGTACAACCAGTAAGCCATTAACTATGAGTTTTCCCTCTATAACCTCAGAAGTATTGCTTATTAGTAGTACCATCTCAATATGCTTTGCTTAGTATGGCCTTTATAAGGTGGTAGTACCACAAGAAGAGTTATTCTGCCTTACTAACACTTCATGAATATGGTCTGTTCTTACATAACAAAACACAAACCTACAAGTGTTAATAGTGTTAAATTACTGTAAATTAAGTTTTTGTTACTTAGAATATGTTCCCCTACTCAAGTGACATCTTGATCATTACTAATTCACTAGTAATTAAGTTTTTGTTACTTAGAATATGTTCCCCATACTAAAGTGTTACCGAATGCTGCGTTCCATTCAAAGACGGAGGTCAGAATTTCCCCGCTGAAATGTCCGATTTCCGACCTCGAAGCGTTCCAGGTGCACGATGCCAAACGTAACAACAAAGAAAAAGACAAAGAAAAAAGAAAACATAGCTGGCCTTGACAATCTGGCGTTTCTTGCTTGTTTGTTTGTTTTTGGCAAGTGTATATACAATTAAACTGTCAGCAGTGCAGCCTCCATGCATATATAAACGAAACAGAGGAGGAAAAACGACGCATGAGGCAACAGATGCCATTATACATTTTATTTTACAGCAGTTTTACACTTGGAAAAAAATCCCAAAAAAAATTCCTTCACTAGACTAATTAGGGTTGCCAACTCCTTGAAATAGAAATAAGGAACAGGGGACAGGGACAGGGGTTGGATGGACCTGGCGGTGCAGACATAACAAATATAATGTGCCTTACACTATACACACACACACACACACACACACACACACACGTATATATATCTATATATATCTATATCTATCAATGATCCCTTATTTTAAGGAACGGTTGGCAACACTAAGACTAATGCAAATACAATAGTACAAATACAGACCTACCCTTCCCCCCTATTCTTTTGAAATGTACAAAAGAGGAAATAAATTAAATGACATTGAAAGCAAAGTAAATGCAAAATGAAATAAGGACAAGTATTAGCTGTAGACAGTCTCAAGGCTTAACATAGCAGAAATAAAACATTAATTTGGCATATTACACATAATACAGTGTACCGTCACGTTTTCGATATCGTTTACTAATTTAAACAGTATTCATTTCATCATGAGGATTCTATTAATTTAATTCACCATTTGAAACTTGTGTCTCATTCTACTTTTCAGAAATGCAATACTTACCCAATTTGTAATGCCACAGATAACGATCCTCAAGACCGGCACTGAATGGGAGATTCCTTTCCGTGTGGGTGAACTGACATTTTTCAGGCATCTGCACATCACCCGTTCTCCGTCTGATTACCTCGCGGATGTACTGAAACGGCAGGGTCTAAATCAGAACCGCCAGGCCGCAGGTCCTCCAGAGATTCCTCTCAAGCCAAAGGTCCACTCGTCCTTTGGTATGCGGCCCACCAAAATAGCTTCCGAGAAATATCTGACAAGTTCAATGTGTCACAATCATCAGCACACAGGTGTGTTGTGGAAGTGCTTGCAACCTTTGCACCATGGTGCCATCTTTCATTAGCTGGTTTACCATTTGTGAGAAGACAGCTACTTCTGCTGCCTTCAGCATAATGTGTGGCATAGTAGAAGGAGTTATTGGTGCCATCGACGGATGCCACTTCAAATACAGAGACCACGCATCAGAGGGGGGGACTACTTAAATAGAAAGAATTGTTACTCCATAGTCCATCAGGGGTTGTGGATGAGAAGGAGAGATTCCGTGACATCTTTGTTGGAACACCGGGTAAGGTTCATGACACAAGGATTCTGAGGAAATCAAAGTTCTTTGAGAACTGGAAAGATAAAATGGGAAGGTTCATGCTGCTCAGGGATAGTGCCTACGTTGGCCAAGCCTACCCTTTTATCACTACTCCAAAGCGACAATGGTCCTTTCACCATGCAGGACCAACTGTATAATTCAAAAATAAGCCATGGGCGGGTGGTGGTAGAGCAGGCATCTGGAACACTAAAATGTAAATGGAGGCAGATGAGAGATCTCCTGAACAATCGTCATGATGTGGTTATCATGCTAATTGTGTCTGCATGGATGCTGCATAATATGTGCATCTGTGAAGGGCATCCAGGGGGCTGTCCACGCCAAGAAGATAACTGCTAATATCATTTTGCTGGGAATGGAGGGCACACACACGCACACACACATATACTATATATATATATATATATATATATATATATATATATATATACACTACCGTTCAAAAGTTTGGGATCACCCAAACAATTTCGTGTTTTCCATGAAAAGTCACACTTATTCACCACCATATGTTGTGAAATGAATAGAAAATAGAGTCAAGACATTGACAAGGTTAGAAATAATGATTTGTATTTGAAATAAGATTTTTTTTACATCAAACTTTGCTTTCGTCAAAGAATCCTCCATTTGCAGCAATTACAGCATTGCAGACCTTTGGCATTCTAGCTGTTAATTTGTTGAGGTAATCTGGAGAAATTGCACCCCACGCTTCCAGAAGCAGCTCCCACAAGTTGGATTGGTTGGATGGGCACTTCTTTGAGCAGATTGAGTTTCTGGAGCATCACATTTGTGGGGTCAATTAAGCGCTCAAAATGGCCAGAAAAAGAGAACTTTCATCTGAAACTCGACAGTCTATTCTTGTTCTTAGAGATGAAGGCTATTCCATGCGAGAAATTGCTAAGAAATTGAAGATTTCCTACACCGGTGTGTACTACTCCCTTCAGAGGACAGCACAAACAGGCTCTAACAGGTACTATTTAATGAAGATGCCAGTTGGGGACCTGTGAGGTCTCTGTTTCTCAAACTAGAGACTCTAATGTACTTATCTTCTTGCTCAGTTGTGCAACGCGGCCTCCCACTTCTTTTTCTACTCTGGCTGTCCTCTGAAGGGAGTAGTACACACCGGTGTAGGAAATCTTCAATTTCTTAGCAATTTCTCGCATGGAATAGCCTTCATTTCTAAGAACAAGAATAGACTGTCGAGTTTCAGATGAAAGTTCTCTTTTTCTGGCCATTTTGAGCGTTTAATTGACCCCACAAATGTGATGCTCCAGAAACTCAATCTGCTCAAAGAAGTGCCCATCCAACCAATCCAACTTGTGGGAGCTGCTTCTGGAAGCGTGGGGTGCAATTTCTCCAGATTACCTCAACAAATTAACAGCTAGAATGCCAAAGGTCTGCAATGCTGTAATTGCTGCAAATGGAGGATTCTTTGACGAAAGCAAAGTTTGATGTAAAAAAAATCTTATTTCAAATACAAATCATTATTTCTAACCTTGTCAATGTCTTGACTCTATTTTCTATTCATTTCACAACATATGGTGGTGAATAAGTGTGACTTTTCATGGAAAACACAAAATTGTTTGGGTGATCCCAAACTTTTGAACGGTAGTGTATATATATATATATATATATATATATATATATATATATATATATATATATATATATATATATATATATATATATATATATAAATGTGATGGAAACTGCAGTGATTCATACTGTTCCTCCTCTACCTTGTGCCATTGGTAATGCAAATGGCCGACCGTCTTTGTATAATTCAAAACACAAATTTCTTTTGTTTTTGTTTCGCAGTCGTTGTGATGATAGATTCAGGTTTTTCAGGAGAAATGTCATTTATTTCACATTTGTGATATTAGCTGGCAGTTTCAAAATAGCCAATGCATTATTAACCTGGCAATGGCCGTATCATCACCAGAACTCCTTCCATAGGTCATGTCACTCCTGTTCTTCAGCAACTCCATTGGCACCCTGTTAAATACCGTATTGACTTCGAGATCCTGCTCCTCACCTTTAAGGCCCTTAATAATCTAGCTCCTTCATATCTTTCCGAACTCCTTCGTATCCACATGCCCTCTCACACTCTCAGATCCTCTTCTGCTCTCCAACTCACTACACCACCGGCCCGCTTGACTACCATTGGGTCCAGAGCCTTCAGTCATTCTGACCCCCGCTGATGGATCTCTCTCCCACAAGACATTCACAACACTGACTCCCTTTCAACCTTCACATCCCATCTCAAAATGCACCTTTTCAAACTGTCGTATTCAGTCTGATCCACGCTTCATTGAGTTTTGGGCAGATGTTGTTTTTATACTTATCTGTTGTGTTAACTTTTTATCGTCTACCCGGCTTTGTTTTGATTATATGCTGTCTGATACAGTGCTGCTTGCTTTTTATTGTGTTCTGTAAGGTGTCCTTGAGTGCTCTGAAAGGCGCCCACAATTAAAATGTATTATTAGTGTTATTATTATTGAAAGGAAACTGCAAAGAGTGTTATGAAAAGGAAAACCTTTGACTTTATTAAAGTATTTCAAGTTACATCACATAATGTCTGAGGTGGGACATGTTCATTTGCCTAGTTGAAAGTCAGAAAAATAACTCAATAAAACATCTCCAAATAGCACAGTGGCCCAGTGGTTAGCGCTGTTGCTTCACAAGGTCCCGGGTTCGAACCCCCCCCCCCCCGGGTTGTCCAGCATTGGGGGTCATCCCAGGTCATCCTCTGTGTGGAGTTTGCATGTTCTCCCCATGTCTGCGGTGGGCTTTCTCCGGGTGCTCCGGTTTCCCCCACCATCAAACAAACATGCACGTTAGGGTTAATACTCCTGTCTGTGCCCCTGACCGAAGCGACGGGAAAAGAACTGGAGTAGGCCGCCGGGTGCAGCATGAAAGTGGCAGCCCACTGCTCCTAGCTACACAGATCACAGCTAGGATGGGTTCATTTGCAGTAACTTAATTTCCCCCAAAGGGAATAATAAAGGAAACTTAATTCTCAATCCCAAACAAGCACACTTTGTAAACTTGCAGAAAACGGCAATGAATAGTCTTATAATTTAACACTTAAAGATCCACTGTTTGTGATGTGCTTACCAAAATTGCAGGGCTGGATCATAGTAACCTCAAAATATTGCTAGGTTCTCATGGTTTTTAAAAACAGAATAAAACTTGACACGAAAGTATAAAGAAACAAAAATGTAGAAACAGTAGCCAAAATTTGAACATTATTGACCCATCTGCCTCAAACATAACTTCACCTTAAGACTTGCTTAAATACTCTTTCATTAGAGTCTCAAAAGAGACCTGTGAAGCTCTCATTTGACTCAGTAATTCATCGTCTCCTTTGGCTTGCGGCCTTTGACTCACAGAGGAACTCCACAAGTGAGTTTGCTGCGCTCTCCTCAGTCTACATGTGCCCCCTTGTGCTACGCTGTGGAGATGTGCTGGATCCTCCCCTCAGCACCGAGCACATCAGGCCTGCCAATGTCAATCCTTTATGATGTTCCCACAATTGGAAAATCTACATCATGATGTCCCCCCAAAAGAGCGTCAATTTCATTAAAGAACTTCAAGGGCATACTTCCCCTTCATGTGCTATGACCATTATCTTTGACGTTTTTGTAAGCATCCTCAAGTGTTTTCCAATTTCTACAAACTCTGTCTGGATCAAACACATGGCCAAAGCGGTCAGACAGCAATCATACTGGCCATATCCCTCCACATTTGTTTCTTGGATCCTTTGCTTCTTTTAGTCCTAGTATTGAGCTCAGCTAGGCTTTATGGGCGTTCACTGCCGTCTGACTTGAGGTGTTGCCTCATTAAGTCGATTAGAAACAGGGTTTGCGCCCTTGTGAAGCCATCATGTGGTTGCGGTGACACACTGCTTGGGTTGCTGGCGCTAGAAGACTCTCCCTCCATACTATCGCGTTCCTGTCTCTTTCCCTTGCTGCAGTTCTCTGTCCCTTAATCAAGAATTGAACATGTGATATTACATCAATGACAGTAGACCATTATGTATAGATATGCAACTCTATTAAGCTGTTATCTGCCATGTTTCTACTATGACTTGACAACAGTATGCCGAAAATAATGACGACTGGTCCGAAACCCACTGGTTCTGATTTTGATTCTGATTCTAAAGTCATTGCCAAACTAACCTGGGAGAACAATTTTCACTGTTTGTTTGTTTGTTTGTTTGTTTGTTTGTTTTTGTTTTTTTGTGGTATTTCTAACGTTTTCCAGAATTACTGTTGTGCAGAGAAGATAACTTTCAGAGACTGTTTACCGTAACCGGCTACCTGATACCGTTGGCAACATATTTTGACATCAATTTACATGCAGAACAAGTTTTACTATATGATAGTTTGTGTTATTCCCCCCCAATTGCATTTGACCAATTACCCCACTCTCCGAGCTGTCCTGGACTGGTTGCTGCCCCACCCCCTCTGCCGATTCAGGGTAGGGCTGCAGACTTCCGCAAGTCTCCTCCGATACATGTGGAGTTGCCAGCCACTTCTTTTCACCTGACAGTGAGGAGTTTCGCCAGGGGAATGTAGCGCGTGGGAGGATCCCGCCATTCCCCCCAGTTCCCCCTCCCCCCGAACAGGTGCCCCAACCGACCAGAGAAGGTGCTAGTGCAGCGACCAGGACACATACTCACATCTGGCTTCCCACCCGCAGTCACAGCTAATTGTGTCTGTAGGGACCCCTGACCAAGCCGGGGGTAACACGGGGATTTGAACTGGCGAGCCCCGTGTTGGTAGGCAACGGAATAGACCGCTACGCTACCCAGACGCCCTGATAGTATGTATTATTCTAATTAAATACAGACAAATATATGTTATGTTGCCTTTCAGTTGATGGTTTACCATTTACACTGTGCCCCTCTATGGGTGCTGCCATTGTTGTGTGACGTCAGACAACTGCTTCTCCATGAAGTCGAGGTAGATGGATTTGCCCATAGTTTACAAGTAGGAACTCAAACTTTAAGTGACGTTCCATTGTACTTTTTCAAATAGGAGGTCGGAAAATCTCGATTTCCGAGTTGTCTGGAACGCAGCACAAGAGGTTCAGGCTGTTCAGGGGTCCAGCCTGCCTGCATTACCTGTCTTGGTGTGTGCCTCCCCAGGACCCCACCATGTAGAACAAAGGAAGGACCTGAAACATTTCAAGAATACAAATCCACTCTGCCCTTTCTTGCACAGCACCACTGTGTCTGACAAGTCCAATTAATTGTCTAAGTTCACCTGTCAATGTTTGTGGGATTGCACCCTGACCCTCTTACCCTTTACCGATGGCTTCCTGCTTTGCTCGAAGTTTACAATCAGCCTTTTTCTTGCTGAAGTTCAGCTGCAGATGGCTCTATTTGTACCATCCAACAAAGCTTTCTGATAAGAACCTGTAGTCGTCTTCCTTTCCCTACCCGATGCATACTTCTGGAAGTAGTGTGGCTTTGAACTGTGTCTGAAGACTTCAGTTTAGAGAGTGGATATAGAGGGTGAAAGTACAGCCCCCTGGGATAGTCCCTCCATTCTGCTCCGCACCACATCTGATGCAGAGTTTATGGATAAACTTTAGCCTGTTTATGGGGTAATCCATAATCCAAGAGATTAATGCCAGTGTCCATCTGTGTAGCCCGAGCTTCTGCCATTGGAGGAGGGGCTGGATGGATTTAAAGGTACCAGAGAAATAAACAAACAGATTTGCAGTTGTGTGTCTGGCCGATCCAGATGGGAGTAAACTTGGTGGGGTTGATAAACAATAGTGTCTTCCGCACCCACAGTATGTGGTCCTGATATGCAAATCGTCCATCACCAGGACCAGCCTCTCAAAGGTTTTCATTATATATGGGGGCAATGCCAGTGGCCTGAATTATTTCAGGAAACATGAACATCCATTATTGGGTTCAGGGATTATGCTTGAGAGTTTTGCCAGCAGCAGCACTCTTTCAGACTTGGAGAGTGGATGAAAAGGTGCCGGACAAACTCATCTATCTGACTGTCAAGTACTATGATTACCTTTGGGCTGAGTCCCTCAGGGCATTGTTTTCACAGTGCATCTCCAACGCTGACGTAGCTGCCAGTACGATTGACAGAAAAGGATTGGTGGTGGTGGTGGTGGTGGTGGTAATGGCGGTGGGGGAGGGGGGTCAGTGGATGAGTGATGGAATAGAATAAGATGAACTACCACACTGAAAGTAGGTGGCTAGCCTGGAGTCCCATATCAAACCTATCGAAGAATCGGTTCAGCTTGTCGGATCCCTGGGGAGCTGGTTATCCTCCTCCTCTCGTTCCACACCGTCTTCCTTCTGCTCTTTTAAAGCCCGTTTTCAACTCCATCCCCCTAGAAGTCCTTAGCATCTGTTGAATTTATTAATGAGTGTGCAGCAAACTGCCAAAAGAAAGGACAACAGCAGCACAAAGCATCTAGTATGATATCAGCCAAGTGTAATGGGTATTTGAAATTGCCAGAGTAACATGACACTTTTCATTATCCTACATTTCCATCAGAACTGTTACATTGTTCCACAGGCACTAATGGGATGCAGCTAACCTGCAAACATTGCCGTTAGCTCTCACGGCAAAGTTGTTCAATTGTACACTATCAGAATCAAGATCAGAAGACTTTATTCATCCCCGAGGAGAAATTGGGTAATAAATTGGGTATATATATATATATACACTACCGTTCAAAAGTTTGGGATCACATTGAAATGTCCATATTTTTGAAGGAAAAGCACTGTACTTTTCAATGAAGATAACTTTAAACTAGTCTTAACTTTAAAGAAATACACTCTATACATTGCTAATGTGGTAAATGACTATTCTAGCTGCAAATGTCTGGTTTTTGGTGCAATATCTACATAGGTGTATAGAGGCCCATTTCAAGCAACTATCACTCCAGTGTTCTAATGGTACAATGTGTTTGCTCATTGGCTCAGAAGGCTAATTGATGATTAGAAAACCCTTGTGCAATCATGTTCACACATCTGAAAACAGTTTAGCTCGTTACAGAAGCTACAAAACTGACCTTCCTTTGAGCAGATTGAGTTTCTGGAGCATCACATTTGTGGGGTCAATTAAAGGCTCAAAATGGCCAGAAAAAGAGAACTTTCATCTGAAACTCGACAGTCTATTCTTGTTCTTAGAAATGAAGGCTATTCCATGCGAGAAATTGCTAAGAAATTGAAGATTTCCTACACCGGTGTGTACTACTCCCTTCAGAGGACAGCACAAACAGGCTCTAACCAGAGTAGAAAAAGAAGTGGGAGGCCGCGTTGCACAACTGAGCAAGAAGATAAGTACATTAGAGTCTCTAGTTTGAGAAACAGACGCCTCACAGGTCCCCAACTGGCATCTTCATTAAATAGTACCCGCAAAACACCAGTGTCAACATCTACAGTGAAGAGGCGGCTGCGGGATTCTGGGCTTCAGGGCAGAGTGGCAAAGAAAAAGCCATATCTGAGACTGACCAATAAAAGAAAAAGATTAAGATGGGCAAAAGAACACAGACATTGGACAGAGGAAGACTGGAAAAAAGTGTTGTGGACGGATGAATCCAAGTTTGAGGTGTTTGGATCACAAAGAAGAACGTTTGTGAGACGCAGAACAAATGAAAAGATGCTGGAAGAATGCCTGACGCCATCTGTTAAGCATGGTGGAGGTAATGTGATGGTCTGAGGTTGCTTTGGTGCTGGTAAGGTGGGAGATTTGTACAGGGTAAAAGGGATTCTGAATAAGGAAGGCTATCACTCCATTTTGCAACGCCATGCCATACCCAGTGGACAGCGCTTGATTGGAGCCAATTTCATCCTACAACAGGACAATGACCCTAAACACACCTCCAAATTGTGCAAGAACTATTTAGAGCAGAAGCAGGCAGCTGGTATTCTATCGGTAATGGAGTGGCCAGCGCAGTCACCAGATCTGAACCCCATTGAGCTGTTGTGGGAGCAGCTTGACCGTATGGTACGCAAGAAGTGCCCATCCAACCAATCCAACTTGTGGGAGCTGCTTCTGGAAGCGTGGGGTGCAATTTCTCCAGATTACCTCAACAAATTAACAGCTAGAATGCCAAAGGTCTGCAATGCTGTAATTACTGCAAATGGAGGATTCTTTGACGAAAGCAAAGTTTGATGTAAAAAAAATCTTATTTCAAATACAAATCATTATTTCTAACCTTGTCAATGTCTTGACTCTATTTTCTATTCATTTCACAACATATGGTGGTGAATAAGTGTGACTTTTCATGGAAAACACAAAATTGTTTGGGTGATCCCAAACTTTTGAACGGTAGTGTATATATATATATATATATATATATATATATATATATATATATATATATATAGTTGACATAATTTTGCTCACATAACCACCAGAAACACAGGACGAATGTTATGATTTTATTCCCAGGGTCTCTTTTTTCTAAACTCAGAATCTAGAACCGGGTGTTTTGGAGTATATTATCTAGCCCAGCTGCTCTGCCTCTCCGTACCCCATCTGGAAGTGGCCAAGCCATGCTTGCAGATGGCCCACTTTCTATATACTTTGTATGTAATGCAAGTCCAGCCACAGGTACTGTAATATGTTATTTGTTGAAAAGGTTATACAGTCTACGCTGTCAAACTAAGTCACCACGAAGGCAAATCACCTCAGTACAGCAAGTCTTTATCTGACACGTATGTTCCTCTCTTGCTCCTCAGCCATTTAGACGCAGATGGGCCAAAACACTATGACCGCCTGTCTCATAATGTTTTGGCCCATCAATGTAATATGAGGTTATTACAAGAAATGAAAAAGGTCTTTGTACAAATCCTCGCCCATTCAGTATTCATATGTGATGGCGCCTGCACACTTCAGACTCGTGTCTAAAGGCAGATCTTGGCACCGAATTGTCCGTGTTACCAGCCTTCAAAGAGAATACATTAATCAATTTCCATTTGCTTTGAAATTCGGGTTCTCTGTGTGAATTTCATGTGTGCTCAGTCTGAATTATTTTCAATATCAAAGGGAACCCCCCCCCCCCCACTCCCAAGCTCTTCCACATATCTTGCCCATTTCTTTGGACAATGAAATGACCTCAAACAGAACGTGTGCTCGGCGTCTGAATCGTCTCTTTTTCATTCTCGTTCCTTCTAGTTTCTCTCTTTCCCCTTTCCTCTTGTCTCTCTCCCCCCCCCCCCCAGTTCAACAGTGCAACAGTCAGCGTTTCCTCACACTCCGGTTGTGTAGAAGCTGGCCGCTCTGCCCACTGCTTATAGCGTTTGAGCCCTTACAAACCAGATAAGCGAGATATCGCTTATCCCCCAGCTTGCCTCCCTCGCCACATTCTCTGCAGACCTGCCTATCTCCTCTGCCAGTGGAGCCGGACACACCCATTGTGGAAGTGAGTCGTGCAAAAACTTAGCATGTGATGGCACATCTGTTATGTGTACACCGCTTTGTCATGTGTCCCGAGTGCGCCAAAAAAAAGCTACTGTATGTGGCACCACACCCTCGCCAGTGCATCTGGAGGGGAGCAAGGGCAGAGTCTGATGCGTGCCTGTCCGACGTTACGGCACGACTTTTAGTTCGCTTCTTACAGTCGCTCTTGGCTGCCGTGTCCCTAAAAGGAGTGATGGCATTGCCTTCACTTAAGGCTAGTACTCACAGCCGCACCACTTAGCCCTTATCAGGCTCACAAATTGCCTTCGGGGTGAGGGTATTACACTTCTCATTTGACTGCTTTGTTTTGTCTCCATGTCTAACTCTGAAGAGGCACGCAGTTTGGCACGCTCGTGCCTTGGCGTCTTTCTGCGGAACAGACACGTATAAATCCCGTTACACGCAATCTCGCCTGACTCCCCGGTGGGCAGGCTTTGCATTTGAAATTTACAATCGGTTATTCCTGTTTGGCTTGAATGAAACATTTCTGAAACATCAGGCCTGGGGGCCAACACATGGCGGATGGTAGCAGGGACCCCCATACACTGTTCCCTGTTGTGTCTGTCCCTTGTTGTGTATCATTCCGGTGCTCTGTCTCGGGTCTCTCATCGCTCACCTCCATTCTCATTTTTCTCCCTCTCATTCTCATCCCGCCATATCCTCCGATGCACTGGAGGCCGTGAGTCGGCACCTTGAGGGCACCAAGGATGAGGTATGTTGGCAGGCCTCTCTTTGTTATAGTGGTGCTTAACATGCATGTTTTGGCACGTTCACAAACACTCGCCGAACATCCCCAGTCAGGGCAGAAGGGGTGTATGGGCTTCAAACCGAGGGGCTTCACGGCAGTGCAATGTAAAGCCAGCTGCTGACCAGTACCGGACCAGGTGCAAAGCTGCTTTTAACACCTGCTGCCGGCACTGACCTCTAGAGCGCCCCCTTGCTGTGCCTAATCTGCAGAGCACTTAATACAAGCAGAGCTGGTCCACAACAAAGCTGCTAGTAAGGCTTTTTAATCTCGCTAAGTGTTTGACAGGCAAATGGAAAGCTTTTTCTTTTCTTTTTCTGGCTAAATCCCACCATGAAGGATTAAAATCTAGTTAAACACGGTAAACAAAGGGGTAAAGGATGAAGGTAAAAGGAACGAAGTCCTGCATCTGGATTTTATCAGCCTAGAAAGTCCCCATTTTTTAATATTCCGCAACACCTACAGACTGAATGATGCTGGAGAGGTATAGCAGCAAGGAGAGCCAAAGATAACAATTTTCCACGCATCTTCGTTTCGATACGTTTTAAGTTTACTAATGTAATATCTACTAAGTATAATATCTACTATATCTACTAAATATAATACTATATCTACTATAGCTGCTAACTATAATATCTACTAACTATAATATCTACTATATCTACTAAATGTAATACTGTATCTACTATAGCTGCTAACTATAATATCTACTAAGTATAATATCTACTATATCTACTAAATATAATACTATATCTACTAACTATAATATCTACTATATCTACTAAATGTAATACTGTATCTACTATAGCTGCTAACTATAATATCTACTAACTATAATATCTACTATATCTACTAAATATAATACTATATCTACTAACTATAATATCTACTATATCTACTAACTATAATATATACTATATCTGCTAAATGTAATACTGTATCTACTATAGCTGCTAACTATAATATCTACTAACTATAATATCTACTGTATCTACTAAATATAATATCTACTAGCTACCCTTCTACATCAAGGCCAAGAGGTGTTTGATAGGATAAAGGTCACTTGAAAAGTGTCTTTTTTTAGAAACAAATAAATAAAACATAGCAGCTTTGTGTTATATCATAGACCAGCAGTTACATGGTTTCTGACTGATGTTCACCGCCTCGCTTGACAATAACATGAATCCCACAAAACATCTGGTCCGCAGCATGTGCAGCAGACAAGCTTGGATGGCGTGAAGTCCGTGCTGCAATTTTGTAGCAGATTTTGAAACGACGTCTCCTCTCTGCTCAAGTCATTATGGCGCGTGACTTCAAACAGGAATATTTCTTTTTTCTGTGTCCTTTCAGTTCAGTAATGGAAGCAACAATGCTGCCTTTTTGTAACTCGTACTCCACACCTATCTGCCCCCCCCCCCCCCAGCTAAAAGGGATGACTCGTGTCTAAGTGCATGGACACCACGGCTTCTGCGCGCATATTTTAAGGGTCTCTCACTGTATTGGTGACAGTTTCTTTATGGGCCTCTTATCCTCACAGGAAAACATCAGGGAAGAAATGAAGCTGACTGAGAATATGATCCCCCCCCCCCCGTATTTCTTATCAACAGGCGAAGACGGGCCGAGTCAATGAGCAAATCCTAAATTATTTTACCTTCAAGAGCAGAAAGGCTCCTCGGCGCGGACCGCAGTGTGCATGACTGACTGAGCAGCAGATATTAAACGTTATTGAATCCTTCCTCGGACCCGGACTGCAGGGTTTTAGAATTTGATACCGCTGATGAAAGCTCAGCTGAAAACCGAGGGGGGGAAGTGCTTCGAAATATTCCAAATGTCTGGGCTGAAATGAATCTGGCCTTGAAATCGGAGCGTCAAAGACGCAGCGCAGGACTCTGAAAGAGATTTCCACACGGGGGGGGGGGGGGGTGTCGTCACGGGTCCGAGCGCACCCTCCTCTCCGGAGGGCCACAGCGAGACGGTGTGACGCGCGTAGTTTATGCACACGGGCTGCTCTGAGCTGGAACCGTTCAAGGAAAGTCGGAGAATGTGAGCGAGAGACAGAACATATCTTAATTAGTATGAGGCTGAAAGGAAAGCAGGGGCTGGCATATAGTACATGGCATATCGAATGTGACGAATAGCCAGCACACAGACTAATTGGGGCAGGAGGAGCTCACCTTTATCCTTTTCTTATGCATGCTCTTTTATCAGGGTATCAGCACACATGGCCACTGTGCTCACACACATATGTACGAATATGCAACAACTGATGCACTCGTTGTAGATGACCTTGTCCTTTGTTGTGTGACTACTGCCACGGGCGTCGTCAAATAATTTGAACGCCATTGCCATTCATTTGAACATCTGTGTTGTAGTGCGTGGGGTGCATGTCTCTATCCATGCATGCATAGGTGTGCCGTTAAACTGCCACGCTGTTTTTGCCGTAGAGTGTTCTGGGGCCTCCGTTCCTTTGGCCTCCGTTATTGTCTGCTTTCGCCTCCTTCCATCCAGTTTATCCGCCGTATGTAATCACTGAAATGCCAGGGCCGATAAGGGTGGGCAGCAGAGCAGTGGTAATGGGAGAAGAATACCTGTCCCTCTCGATGCATTTGTGGGGCTTTTTCTTCTTCTACAAGTCCTTGTGGAAAGCGTAGTTGCCTGGCTCGTAGTTTCAGAGTTCAGAATCAATCAGATAGGCAGTGCAGAAGTCGTGCATTAAAGGGAAGATTTAGCCGATTTCGACTTTATCTCTGTCTGTCTGCAACGGGGGGGGGGGTAGCGCGTGAAAAACCCCCGGGGTTGCTCCTGATCGTTTCTGCATCTTTGGCGCCGCAGTGAAACGAGAGTTTTTCTTTCTTTCTTCTTGTTTTTGTTTTTATTCCCAGCCGCCGAGTGACCGTGGCAGCTGGAGTAACTGCGGCCTAGCAGGGTTTCTGATACTCTAATCTAATCTAAGCACACTGCTCAAAAAACACATCCTCAACTCTGTCGGCCGGACTGCGTTCCCGATGGTGGAGATGGTGTGCCGCAGCACTAGCTGCAGGGACTGTATGGACGGCGGCGGTGCAGAAGTTTGCACGGAACGCCTTCTGGTACGTGGAGGTGCTGTGGGAAAGACTGTGAGCAGGACAATACTGATTTCTCCATCAGTGAGGATTTCAATCAACCACAGAACTCATCAGCACTGATTGCACATGCACAAAACCATCAGTGAAATTCCTGTTTAATGCAGTTTTTTTTTTATTGTATCTCAAAAACTCCTCTAATTCTTGCATGAAGCACTGATTTGCTCGGCACCTACTGATTTATGCATTGATTTGGGGTTTTGTCGGTGGTGCAGATTTAAAGCTGTTCTCACAGCTGAGATGTTGTTTAGAGCCGTGAAATGCTCAGTGTTTATCGAGCTATTTAAATCGTTTAACGGTAGAAACCTCATTTAGCTGGAGAGGGTGGATTGCTTCCTACCGTGGGAGTTATTTTTACCTGACGTGTTGCTTTAAGTTGGGTGTAAGCATAGGCTTCTTCTAATGAGTCAAATGCTTCAGTCTAGGGGTGTCATGGCCGCTCCCCGTTCCGGCCACTCCAGCCCTGGTTTCTATGTCTCATGTCTTGTCCTGCTCTGGCAGCGCCATCCCAGACCGTAGTCCGGTCCTTAATTCGTCTGTTACCCATTTGCCCAAAAGCTGCTGTTGATTCTTCAGTCGAATTTCCGTGTATTTAAGTTTGGCTGTTTAGGTTGTTCATTTTCAGAGCGTTCCACATCTGTATCATGTCACCAACTTGTTACCACGTCTGTACCATGTCATCGACATGTTACCACGTCTGTATCATGTCACCAACATGTTACCACGTCTGTACCATGTCATCGACATGTTACCACGCCTGCACCATGTCATCGACATGTTACCACATCTGTACCATGTCATTGACATGTTACCACGTCTGTACCATGTCATCGACATGTCACCATGTCATCAACATGTTACCACGTCTGTACCATGTCATCAACATGTTAACAAGTATGTACCATGTCATCAACATGTTACCACATCTGTACCATGTCATCGACATGTTACCACGTCTGTACCATGTCATCGACATGTTACCACGTCTGTACCATGTCATCGACATGTTACCATGTCTGTACCATGTCATCGACATGTTACCACGTTTGTACCATGTCATCGACATGTTACCACGTCTGTATCATGTCATCAACATGTTACCACATCTTCACCATGTCATCGACATGTTACCATGTCTGTACCATGTCATCAACATGTTACCATGTCTGTACCATGCCATCGACATGTTACCACATATGTACCATGTCATCAACATGTTACCACATCTGTATCATGTCATCAACATGTTACCACGTCTGTACCATGTCATCGTCATGTTACCACGTCTGCACCGTGTCATCAACATGTTACCACATCTGTACCATGTCATCAACATGTTACCACGTCTGTACCATGTCATCAACATGTTACCACATCTGTACCATGTCATCGACATGTTACCACGTTTGTACCATGTCATCGACATGTTACCATGTCTGTACCATGTCATCGACATGTTACCACGTCTGTATCATGTCATCAACATGTTACCACATCTTCACCATGTCATCGACATGTTACCACGTCTGTATCATGTCATCGACATGTTACCACGTCTGTATCATGTCATCAACATGTTACCACATCTTCACCATGGCATCAACATGTTACCACGTATGTACCATGTCATCGACATGTTATCATGTCTGCACGTCATCGACATGTTATCACATCTGTACCATGTCATCGACATGTTGCCACGTCTGCACCATGTCATCGACATGTTACCACGTATGTACCATGTCATCGACATGTTATCATGTCCGCACCATGTCATCGACCTGTTACCACGTCTGTACCATGTCATCGACATGTTGCCACGTCTGCACCATGTCATCGACATGTTACCACGTATGTACCATGTCATCAACATGTTACCACGTCTGTACCATGTCATCAACATGTTACCACGTCTTCACCATGTCATCGACATGTTGCCACGTCTGCACCATGTCATCGCAATTTTACCACATATGTACCATGTCATCGACATGTTACCACGTCTGTACCATGTCATCAACATGTTACCAAATCTTCACCATGGCATCAACATGTTACCACGTATGTACCATGTCATCGACATGTTATCATGTCTGCACGTCATCGACATGTTACCACGTCTGTACCATGTCATCGACATGTTATCATGTCCGCACCATGTCATCGACCTGTTACCACGTCTGTACCATGTCATCGACATGTTACCACGTTTGTACCATGTCATCGACATGTTACCATGTCTGTACCATGTCATCAACATGTTACCACATCTTCACCATGTCATCAACATGTTACCACATATGTACCTGTCATCGACATGTTACCACGTCTGTACCATGTCATCAACATGTTACCACGTCTGTACCATGTCATCAACATGTTACCATGTCTGTACCATGTCATCGACATGTTACCACGTCTGTACCATGTCATCAACATGTTACCACGTCTGTACCATGTCATCAACATGTTACCTCTGTATCATGTCATCGACATGTTACTATGTCTGTACCATGTCATCAACATGTTACCTCTGTACCATGTCATCGACATGTTACTATGTCTGTACCATGTCATCAACATGTTACCACGTCTGTACCATGTCATCAACATGTTACCACGTCTGTACCATGTCATCGACATGTTACCACGTCTGTACCATGTCACCAACATGTTATCTCTGTACCATGTCATCGACATGTTACTATGTCTGTACCATGTCATCAACATGTTACCATGTCTGTACCATGTCATCAACATGTTACCACATCTTCACCATGTCACCAACATGTTACCACATCTTCACCATGTCATCAACATGTTACCACATCTTCACCATGTCACCAACATGTTACCATGTCTGTACCATGTCATCAACATGTTACCACATCTGTACCATGTCACCGTCACGTCATGTAATCATGTGTGCGCCTGGTGCCCTCATGTTTCCTATCAGTAAACCTTTTGTTTCACCTGTTGCCGCATTTGTATTTGGATCCTCGGTTCCTGCCCTGACCGGGACAAGGAGTGCATGTATATAGTAGCTGCTTTTATGCAAAGCAGATTTACAAAACAATAAGCACCAAATGAGGCACTAGATGATGACCAACAGCAAAGTAGTGCAGAATATATACGGTTGATAAATAAGTTACAACAAAACTAGCAAAACTTCAAGATTATACAAGTTACAGTGCACAAAAAGATTGCAGATAAGCACTGTAGATAGATAGATAGATAGATAGATAGATAGATAGATAGATAGATAGATAGATAGATAGATCCTTTGTCATACACATACTCAAACACAGAGTCAAGAAGAGCCGCAGTAATCCTTGTGTGCAGACAGGATGACACATGTTCGGAGTGCAGGCTGAGGTTGCATTTGCTTGGGATGCACATTTTCAAGGCATCACCCCAATTGTGTTCTTGATGGATTGACACAGGATTGTACGAGTATCAAGCTCTGCTGGGGTGGGGGGGGGCAGAGGTGTTGCTCAGCGAACTGGAGCTTTGTGACTCATCCTTGATGACACTCGGTACACCGAACGGCTTATCTAGTGACTGCGCCGCAACACCGAACAGCAGATCCAGTCTGGCAGGATCCCTCTTCTTCTGTGTGCCCCATCCCTGCTAATTGAGCGGCCATCTCTCGGCACTGAAGACGGTTCTAATGTGGGAAGAATATTGTGGCCTATTTGTGCCGCACCCCCTTGCAAGGTAGATTAAATGGGAAATTCAGAATAATCATAGCATTGAACCAGAAAAAAAACCCCTCTGAACCTATTCCTTTTCTTTATACTTACATTTTAAGAGCTGTAGAGCTCCCCCCGTGAAGAAGATGAAAATTACTAAAATTAAAAAAAAAAAAATTCTCTAAATATGAACAAACGTATGTTGCAGATTAGCAGTGTGGACGAGCATCCCCACGGAGACAATGCCACTACACACGTGGAGGGATTTGCCATGCTAAAATCGTCCAAATATTTGGTGACTTATTTCTGATTTTGCAGTGGAATGGCAGGTTGTTTTGCTGAGGGCGATAAGCGAGGGGCTAAGGCGGGCGGGGCGCCGCGCTGCCGTCACTGTAGAATCCAGGTTGCATACAGTGACTGGAATTTGTCATCTGCATCCAATTGTGATTGGAATTTGTGCCTGCCTCCCCGATACAAATAAACATAACCCCATTGCCTATAGGCACTTCCACAGAATGACAAATAGGCAGAGGTGCTCAACCCGCTGGAGCAATTTATATTTTAATACTTTGCTCAAGGGCGGTTTGGTGGCCGTGCGTCATGCCAGCCATGTAATACAGTTGCAAATGCAAACAGTCAAACCATCCGCTTTTCAGCTGGTAGCCGGTCTTTGCACCTCCGGGCCAGGGCTGTCGAAATGTTTTGACATTGTATGACCATGACCAAAAAAAAAAAAAGTAGATTGGATATTCATTAATTAAAAACATAGCAGTCAGTTTCGCTCCCCGTATACAACGGAGTCGCCCTAAAATAAAATGAATACATTAAAAAATTTAAAAAAAAACTTGATCCTGAGGAACCTGTTCGAAGGCTCGGTAGAAGTTTACCCAAAGGCCCGTATTTGACCTGCGTGTCCTTCTTCGGGTGACGGCGCGACAAGCTGAAACGTACTGCCGGAAAACATGTTTTAACATCGTAAGGGAGCTCTTGGTTCCTCATAGACACCCCCCCCCACCCCCTCACATCTTAGAAGTCATTTGTTCATTAATACAAATTCCTGCAAGGGCATTTTCTCCCTTCTTCGACAGCTAAACAAGAGATTTGTCCCATTTAAACAAGATTAATAAAAGATGAAATGCTTCACCATGTATCATAAGGAAAAATAAATAACTATTAAACCTGCTCATATTCCACTGCCAGTGCAAGTGAATGGATGTTATAATGATGATGTGATTTTGAAGGGATAATTATGTTATTGCTCCATGCTGTGCTAAATGTGCATTGCTGTTTATAGCTGTTTTACTCTGCATGAGCCTCGGTCTCACGTCAGGCTCGTAACATACTTCAGTTCAGTTTTGACAGACGATTTGCAAGCATCACATGTGTAATATATAACTAGGTGCACAAAAGTACTGTGAAATAACACCGAATTCACGTTTGCGGCGGCCTCACACAGCACCGGTGTGGGAAGACGGCGGCACGAACTTGCGTTTGCGGTGGCCTTGCCCAGTGCCGTCCATGCGGTGTCTTTGGTCCACGTCTGCGTCTAGGTTTGTTTTGTCTTTGTCTGATGGCTGGGAGGGCTGGCTCTGGGTCAGCTGGTAGACCTCGGTCCTCTGCGCCCTGTGGGCCCAGGGATCGTGGCCCTGATCGGAGGTGCGCCTGAGGAGGAGTAACACCAGGGGCGGTCTTACAGGACGCGGAAGCGGGGCAGGCTAAGCTAATTGCTAGCCGATGCAAACCGGCAGTTCTGATAAGACTGAGGGTGGTCTGGCGGCGGCCTCGCCTACTGTTGACTGTTTTTTGTTGTCGTCGTGTGGAGTGCGGGGAGGTGCGGCGAAGGCCGGGAGAGCTGGTGTTAGATTGGATGGGGGAGCCTGCTCTGCTGCACCCTGTGGGCCCAGGGACCACGGCCCTGACCGGAGATGCGCCCAAGGAGGAGTATCACCAGGGGCGGTCTTACAGGACGCGGAAGCGGGGCAGGCTAAGCTAATTGCTAGCCGATGCAAACCGGCAGTTCTGATAAGACTGAGGGTGGTCTGGCGGCGGCCTCGCCTACTGTTGACTGTTTTTTGTTGTCGTCGTGTGGAGTGCGGGGAGGTGCGGCGAAGGCCGGGAGAGCTAGCATTGGATTGGATGAGGGAGCCTGCTCTGCTGCACCCTGTGGGCCCAGGGACCAAGGCCCTGCCGGAGCTGTGCCTGAGGAGAAAACTCCAAGGGCGGTCTGGCAGGACACGGAAGCGGGGCAGGCTAAGCTAACTGCTAGCCCATGCGGGCCGACAATTCCAACAGTCATCCTGGCTGGCGTTCGTTCCTTTGGACAGTGGAATTTTTGGACTGTGTTGTTAACTGTTTTCTTTTTTCTCTGTTTTTGTGTGTGTTTGGTAGTGTCTTTTGGGAATTCTGGATGAACATTTTTGTCTTTTGTTTCACACTGCTGTGGGCTGGGGGAAACAGAATTTTGTTTCTTTTGTGTACGCAAGTACATGAAAGACATTACAATAAATTGTTCCTGATTCCTGATTCCTTATTATATGAGGTTACCGGTAGTGGATGGTGTGGACAAGGTGGCTAACACTGTTGACATTACACCGACTCACACGGTCCAGTACAGAATTTACATAATGCAAAACCAAACCAGCAATTATGAAAAACAACACACAAATAAGTGCCAACAGACAAGCCAGAAAGAACAAGCCCTGCCCTTGGACCCCCCTGTACTTGGACCACTAATGATCTTCAGAACAATTATCACTCGATAGAAATAAACCTTTGAAGCTGAATTTCAAACATGATGGTGTCACTTTGAAGTAAATCAATAAATATTTGACAAACGTATGGCTGAAATAAAACAACGCAATTTAAACCTTCTTTTGTGACCTCCGCTTCACTGCGACCTCACGTTCAAACCCTCTCAGATTTGAGCTCAACCATTTGGCCCAAGTGTGAAGAAGACCTAAATGTGAACCTAAAGTCACGTGAGTTGAGCTAATTAAAAGTATTGCGTGCCCTTTTTTCTTCATTATACAGCATAGTCGCTTTGCATTATTACATTGTATTCAGATATTGACAGATTATTACACCTCAACTGAATATTTTATTGTAATATTGTTGCTTTCTGGTGAGATCAGGAACCCAAATAAAAATAGGTGATGGGGCATCTGGATAGCTACTAACAAGGGGATCGCCGGTTCGAATCCCCGTGTTATCTTCAGCTTGGTTGACCATCCCTACAGATACAATTGGCCGTGTGTCTGCGGGTGGGAAGCCGGATGTGGTTATGTGCCCTGGTAGCTGCACTAGCGCTTCCTCTGGTCGGTCGGGGCGCCTGTTCGGGGGGGGGGGGGACTGGGTGGAATAGCGTGATCCTCCCATGCGCTACGTTGCCTGGGTGAAACTCCTCACTGTCAGGTGAAAAGAAGCGGCTGGCGACTCCACGTGTATCAGAGGAGGCATGTGGTAGTCTGCAGCCCTCAAAACCTGCAAAATGAAGCTGATGAGCAAAATGACATAGTAATTTACATGCATGATGGCAAAAACAACAAAAATAAGACCCAGGTGTAAAAAAACAAACACAAAAAACTGGAATTATCCTTTAATTAATGCCGGGCGGCGGTAAAGACAAAGAAAGCGGGGGAAATGAGATTAAACATGCATTGGGCAGACTAAGCTGTGAGCCTTTGGCTTCGCCCGTGCTTGTGTTGGGTAGCTTGAGTTTGTTGATTCTCTCTTTCGGGCTCTCTGCATGACTGCCCACTCCTGCCTTGTTTGCTGTCATCATCTGCTGGGCTGGATAATGAGCTGCCGCGTACACACACGGACACTCTCCACCGCCTTATCAGCTGCTGTAGCCTCAGCTCTTCCCCCCCCCCCCCCCCGCACAGCAGATACCGCCTCCATCACCATTGAGACATCAGAGGAACTCGACCCCATGTTGCTGCATCCACGGCTTAAACAACATTTTGCGCCACGTGACTGGTTGCGAAAATACGACAAGAAAACGATAGTTTGGCACCCCCCCCGTAGTAACAACAAAATTACAATTTCCTGTGCAACGTGGGCTGTTGTTGATCTGGATAATATAGATTAGAGCAACGGTAAATTGATCTGCTTCAGGAGTGCACATGGCCGTGGTACAAGCTGTGTAACCAGGTGGCAGAGCTTCCTGTCGCTTGCGTGACCTAACAGTGATAGTCAGGGAATTTGCTTTCACCTTCTGCCCCAGCTGTCCTGAGAGGCAGATTGACTGTTCTGACAGGTGGTACTTTTCCAAGGATTTGCCTCACAGAGAGAGAGAGAGAGAGAAAGAGAGACTGACAAAATGTGGAGTATTCACACCAGGGATTGTGCTAAAGCTGTCAGCCATCCTTTCTCCGAGTAAAGAACATCCAATAGCCTCTTCCTTCTGAGGAAATACACTGTCGGCCTCTACCGCCAGAGACGGATCAGGCTGAAATCTATATCACACTAAGTCTGAAAATGTACTCATTTCATGACATTCACATCTAACCGGCCCGGCAGATAAATGAGGTCTGCTTTACTGAACTTGCAAAGTGTAGCTGCTGAGAACTGCCCTCCATTCCCCAGATCTTCAAATTGGCATCTTAACTGTCTCCCGATTTCTGCAAAGTTTGGTGAGTGCAAGTGCAGCCTGCGTGCCATTTCATACTTGGTACTTGTACTCCGTGAAGTGTCCTTGAGCTCTGGAAAGACACTTTATAAACGTGTTGTTGTATAATCTCATCTCATCTCATATTGCTGTTATTATTATTATCCATTCATCCATCCATCCATTGTCTTAACCGCTTATCCTGCTCTCAGGGTCGCGGGGATGCTGTAGCCTATCCCAGCAGTCATTGGGTGCCAGGTGGGAGACACCCTGGACAGGCCACCAGGCCATCACAGGGCCAACACATTCACATCTAGGGACAATTAAGTATGTCCAATTCACCTGACCTCCGTGCTGTGTGTCGGCCCATTATTATTATTATTATTATTATTATTATATAAATGTCCTTTAACTTCATGCCATAATACAACATAATAACTGGGCGGGTCCGTTCCTTGGGCCTAGGGTTAGAATGAGGTAGAAGTTTATTTGATGGACAGTGCCTTTCTTAGGATACGAGATGTTCCAAGTGTGATCTTCTGTAGTTCTTGTATTCTGATGGTACCCAGGATCCATTGGGTGTATTTCTCCATCCCTTTTTATACAAGTCCCAGGGCTCCGATCACTACTGGTATTGTTGTGGTTTTCATTCCCCCATTCGTTCAATCTCCATTTCAAGGTCTTTATATTTCCACAGTTTTTCAGTTACTTTCACTGAGGTGCTCCTTTCAGTCGGGATGGACATGTCGATGAGTAGGCAGCTGTTTTCTTTTTTGTTCTTGATTATTTTTATTATTATTATTATTATGGCGCTTATCCTAATCAGGGTCACGGGATGCTGGAGCCTATCCCAGCAGTCATTGAGCGGAAGGCGGTGAAACACCCTGGACAGGTCACCGGTCCATCACAGAGCCAACACATTCACATCTAGGGACAATTAAGTATGTCCAATTCACCTGACCTACATGTCTTTGGACTGTGGGAGGAAACCGGCGCCCCCGGAGGAAACCCACGCAGACACAGGGAGAACATGCAAACTCCACACAGAGGAATTAATAACATATTAATATTAATATATATTAGTATTATATTAATTTAATAACATAATTGTTGGTTCCTCCCTATCAAGGATGTGCACATCCTCATCCTTGGAAGAGTGGCCACTGGCCTGTAGATGGGCGAAGACTGTGGAGTCCTGTGGAAACACGTTTAAACAAAACGAAGTGTCCAGTAATGTCGACTATACAGGCAAACAAAAAACGGATTTGATCTGGAAAGTGTAACCAAACATGACTTCTGATCACTTTTTGAAACGGGTGTGTCTATCAGAGTTCATGCAAACCTTTATGAATTTGCTTTTCTATTTCCTTGCTAGCATTTTATTGTTTGTGTACTCGTTTGTTTGTACACATCCAAACTGACAAGAGGAAGTCCGTTTCCCATTTAACGAGTACCAGTTAGTACCAACCAGTGATTAGACGCATGCTCTTTATCGTGGCACTCATAAGTAGTCCCAACCCGGGCCTCCTGTCCTACAAAACAATATCCCACCGCCTTGACTGAAAGAAGAGGCGAAGAAAGGGTGTCGTCTGCACAGCTAAACAATGCTTTGACAGCAACGTCAACGTGCAATAATAATAACAATAACAATGATAATTATTATTATTATCATTATTATTGTCATTATCAGTATTATTATTATTACTGTGCAGCTCTTTTTTGGGGGGAGGGATTTCTCCCCAATTGTACTTGGCCAATTACCCCACTCTTCTGAGCTGTCCTGCAGACTACCAGATGGCCTCCTCCGATATATGTGGAGTTGCCAGCAGCTTCTTTTCACCTGACAGTGAGGAGTTTCTCCAGGGGGACGTAGCCCGTGGGAGAATGATGCTATTTTCCCCAGCCCCCCCCCCCCCCAGACGCCCTCCCCAACTGACCAGAGGAGGCCCTAGTGCAGCGCCCAGGACACATACCCACATACGGCTTCTTTGCGGCTCTCTTTTACCCCTCCTGTGTGTATGTATGCCAGGAGTGCCCAACTCCAGGCCTCGAGGGCCACAGTGTCTGCAGGTATTTGTTGCAACCATGCACTACACGCCACCTGATTTGACTAAGTCCTTTCCCTCCTTGGTCCAAGAGGTGAGCTAATTAGTTGAATCAGGTGGCGTAGTGTGTGGTTGGAACAAATACCCGCAGACACTGCGGCCCTCGAGGCCTGGAGTTGGGCACTCCTGTGTATGCTTAACCAAGGGGAGCTCTGGGAATGGCATAAAGAGGCTACTCTTGTGTTAACAGCTGAACAAGCTGAACGGAAGGGCGTGTGCAAGGTGTGAAGTGTAAGTTTTCTTTTGTCCACGGCTTCCAAATGTTTCGTTGTTGTGTCGTCTCATTTCATTTTGTTTTATTTATTTCTTTACTTCATCACAGTCTATCTTCTAGCCATCCCGTTTAGCGCTCCTGGAATGAAATGCTGTGTTTATGCAAATCCTGTCTTTTGAGTAATTGCTACCTTTGATTAGCTTGTGGATAGTCTATTTATTAATGTTCCCCACAGTTGTCATCGGCCATTCATATGCAAATGGTATGTTTAACCTCTCACTGCACTGATTTTATTAATCCCAATCAGCCGCAGCCGCGCGTCTGGATTCGCCCTCCATGCTAATTTCCTTCAGCGCCGCACTTCTCTGATAATCACCACCGACGACGCTGCATGGATGTTTGGCTACAGCAGTAAAAGCTGAATCATGTTAACCATCTACATTTTGATTCGCCCCCGATAGAGCCTTGACTGTGCCGTGTTGCAGACGTGCATTCTGCTACTGCCTCCAACCAGCCCACCATGTTGCCCGTCTGCGCGGTGGCGCTTCATCGCCACGTCTCCCTGCAATTCAAGTTAAATACTAAATATTGAATTCTCCAGAGCCCTGCTAGAATGGATGTGCTCCTTGATGACTTACATACTTATATGCAACCATTTTGAGCCAATTTTTTTGTTGCTTTAGCGGCATTCATTCTCGTTTAAAGGAGATCACAAAGATGAATCGAGGTCGATGCGTCAGAGGTGTCTTTGACTTCGCATTGACTGTTTAACTCAGCACTTCATCTCTTGTGGAGGGTCTTTGAAAAACAACAGATATCATAAGCAACTCAATGCTATGTCAAGAATGTATAATAGTGTAAAGACCCTAACAGCTGAAGAAAGATCCCCGGGTTTGGGCTTTTGATCATGACCATCATAGCCTTCAAATAGCTTAGCAGATACCCATCCATCCATTATCCAAGCCGCTATCCGAACTGGGGTCGCGGGATGCTGGAGCCTATCCCAGCAGTCGTTGGGCGGTGGGACACCCTGGACAGGCCGCCAGTCCATCACCAAACTCCGCACCTGCACCTGGGGCGACCCCCGAGGTTGGACTACCCTGGGGTTCAAACCCAGGACCTTCGTGCTGTGAGGCGACCGCGCTAACCGCTGTGCCACCGCGCCGCCCCCTTCCAGATATGAAACAGATAAACTAGATACCACACTGAGGCAGCAGACGAGGAGGCGAGACATCAACGCCCGAGCTTTTCTTTTTCCTGCACCAGAAATGTTTCTCTAGCTGCACATTTCATGTCCTGTTATGTAGGCCGGCATGTCGACTGGGTCAGCCCTATGGTCCCTCAGTCCTGTGGGCTAGCTATCGGTTAAGGTTAAGGCTCGGGTTAGGTAGAGACTGAGGTTAAGTCAGGCTAAGGTAGGTTAAGTTTAGGCAAATCCAATGAAATAGGGCTGAGGGAACATAGAGACAGATGCTCCTGTGTCGGTAACTCCGGTGCACCACCTTTTCCCTCATCCCAGTTGTTTTCCAGGCCTTTTTTCCTCGCTCTCCAGTAAGCGTGGCTTGTCTGGACAGGACCGCGACAGCGTGCTTTTTGCCCGTAAGTTCCATAGCCGGGTTGTTGGCACTGTTCATGTCAGCAGCCGTTGTTCTGGTGTGAATAACAGCAAATCAAAGCAAGCAAGACTAGAAAATTCAGCAGGCATCTGCCATTTTTCAGACACCCTCGGTAGGTACCGTTCATCGTGACTGCTGCTTGGTTTGCGGAGAACTTTGAGCACAAAGGGGTCAGGGCGCAAACAATGGTAAAACCAGCTCAGGGGAGCCAGCTCAGAAACCAGGGAGAGGCGAGACGGCAAACTCGTCGGCTGCTTCCCTCATCAGCTTTGGAAAAATATGCACAGCTTGGGGCTCAGAAATGAACGGGGATGAGCTGAAATTTGCCTTGGCCAGTAAAAGTACAAAACGGTGAATTTGTTTAACATATTTGATGTGTTGGTACGGTCTGAGAGATGTTTTGATGTCCATCCATCCATTGTCTTAACCGCTTATCCTGCTCTCAGGGTCGTGGGGATGCTGGAGCCTATCCCAGGAGCCGTTGGGCGGCAGGCGGGAGACACCCCAGACAGGCCGCCAGGCCATCACACAGGGCTGACATACACATACACACACACACACACACACACACACACACACACTCGTTCAACCTAGGGACAATGTAGTACGGCCGATTCACCTGACCTACATGTCTTTGGACTGTGGGAGGAAACCGGAGCACCCGGAAGAAACCTACACAGACACGGTGACCTCAGATCTAACTCATTTTTTGAAATATTTTTTGACATATTTGGACTATTTTATTTTTTGACAAAACTCGTGTTTTGACATATCTAGCTTCTTCTTTTTTGTAATTGCACTGTTGCACTTCCAACCCTGATGGGTCGTCCCGGGTCGTCCTCTGTGTGGAGTTTGCATGTTCTCCCTGTGTCTGTGTGGGTTTCCTCCGGGGGCTCTGGTTTCCCCCCACAGTCCAAACACATGTAGGTCAGGTGAATCGGCCGTACTACATTGTCCTTAAGTATGAACGAGTGTGTGTGTGTGTGTGTGTGTGTGTGTGTGTGTGTGTGTGTGTGTGTGTCAGCCCTGTGATGGCCTGGCAGCCTATCCAGGGTGTCTCCCCGCCTACCACCCAATGACTGCTGGGATAGGCTGCAGCATCCCTGTGACGATGGATGGATGGATGGATGGATGGATGGATGGATGGATGGATAGATGGATAGATGGATAGATAGATAGATAGATAGATAGATAGATAGATAGATAGATAGATAGATAGATAGATAGATAGATAGATGGTCTTCAGCATCTTTTGGGTGCAGGTTGATGACGTATTTTGTGTTTGATGGGCAGCTTTTGCTACAAAAGCAAGGCTAAACTATATGGTTGGTGTGAGCATCCAAACGAGAAGCTATATTCTGTTTGCAATGTCGACATTAGCGCTTCCTGACACTTCAGCAGCTGGTCTTTATTTTACATACGAGTCAGGTTTAAATTCACGTGGACGTGCAGCACAACGGGTGGCACAGTAGTCCGACAATAGTCCAACCTTGGGGGGTCATCCCGGGTCATCCTCTGTGTGGAGTGTTCATGTTCTCCCCGTGTCTGCATGGGTTTCCTCCTGGGGGCGCTGGTTTCCTCCCACAGTCCAAAGACATGTAGGCCAGGTGACTCGGCCGTACTAAACTGTCCCTCGGTGTGAATGTGTGTCCTTTACTTATCTCAGCATAGCCAGAATGAGAACCAAAGCTTGGAATGAAAGTAGAGAACCGACCTTTTTTGGTCGTTGTGTTTGTTTGTCTGCGGCTCAGCTCACCTCCAGATGTTGTGTCCCTCTGTCAGGGTCTAAACTCGGTCGGGCCTGCGTTCCATCATGTCTTGGTTTCGTCTTGCCAGCTCGTTTAGCGGTGTGAGCCACGCAGGCTTTGCAAACGCATCTGTCTCTATTCCGCGCGCCATATGCGTCTCTCAGTCATCCGAGGGGGTGTCTTAAAGTCTGGCGGAGGCAGAGCCACCGTTCTGGGCCGGGGGTGGGGGGGGGGCGGTGGGTGGAGATGTCCTCCGCCGCGAGCCGTCGGTCGCTCGGGGAGCCTTGAAGAAAGTGGAGGCCGCGGCACAGGTGGGCATGTTGACGTGTTACGTCCACCCGGAGGTGATGGGTAGCCACAGTCCCCCCCGCAGGGAATGAAGAGTCTCGCCGGTCCACACGAGGAAGAGCTGTGGAGGACTGCACCTTCATCAAAGAACTCATGTTATTTTTTTGGTTTTATTTCTCATTTCATTCTTGTATCATTATTGTGTTTTATGTTTTTTTTTTTTTTTTTACATTTTATAAGATTTGTTATTTCCTCTGTACATATGTTATGTTCTCACATGTTCCGAGACCCAGGCTTAAGGACAGGGGCAACAGAGCTGCTGCCCCTGAGCTCTGGAACAATCTACCAGTACACACAAGATCTGCCCAGACCCCACATTTTATAAGATTTGTTATTTCCCCTATACATATGTTATGTTCTCACATGTTCCGAGACCCAGGCTTAAGGACAGGGGCGACAGAGCTGCTGCCCCTGAGCTCTGGAACAATCTACCAGTACACACAAGATCTGCCCAGATCCCAGAGACTCTTAGGTCTTTGTTACAGACCCACCTCTTCTCACTGGCATCCAATTCTAGTTGAGCTAAATATACCTTTACTCTTACGTTTTATTGTCTATTTTTATATTCTTATGTGTCACTTATTTTATATTGTATTTTAAGCTTGTGCAGCACTTTGGTTCAGCCGTGGTTGTTTTAAATGTGCCATATAAATAAACTTGACTTGAGTCGTTATTACTCTTTGTCTTCTGAGCCATACCCACATCCGGCTTCCCACCTGCAGCCACAGCCAAGTGTGTCTGTAGGGACGCCCAACCAAGCTGGAGGCAGCACGGGGATTTGAACCGGCGACCCCCGTTTTGGTAGGTAACGCAACGGACCGCCACGCCACTCGGACGCCCCGGGACTGTGTGATACTTTTATGGTGTTATCGCTCGGATGAAGGACACGCTTCATCATCCTTCCTGTGCGCCTATCGGATGTACACTTCATGATCATACACAATGTATATTACCTTTGCACGAGTGCCAGACAGAAGAGATGACGTCACACGTTCAAGCCTGACTTGTCCGGTTTCTCGCTTTGAAAAATGATCATTTCACATTTGAAGAACTGGTGGATCAGCAAAAATTTCAAAGAACGAATGAAAATCTTCTTTCGGCTTGCTCCCTGTTTCTGAGTGGATTTGATAGTCCCCATCGGTACCCTGTGAGGGCTCAGCACCAATGGCGGCCTCAACTGATCCGGTATGGTCTTGTCAATCCACACACTGATAACTGACCCTATGGACCCACTGTGGACCCACTAACTCTATGGACGGGGGCGCAGGTGACACGCTGGATCCCAGCATTCATGGACGTGTGCCCATTCCTGTTGCCAACAAATAAACGAAGGAAAATATACTAGACGATATTTTCTATGGTCTCACAAAATGGTAACGACATTGTGATGGAAAGCGCATTTTAGTGGAAGAAATCTTTGAGAGCCAGAGAGAGGCTGTGTGGCCGAGGCTGTTATCACCCAACTCAGCCAGTCCCCATAATGCCGGCCGGAACTTAACAGAACTTTCATGCCCACAGGAAATGGGGCTTAAGGCAGAGTACAGTATCAGCAGCCGCTGTAATGATTTCCAGAACTCTACATATGTTGAAGATGACCATATCTGGTAATGGCTTTTCTTCAAACAGAAGAATTAGAGTTCACTTGGTGAGCGAGGGGTGAATCCTGGGGTAGCGCGAGTGTTTTCCTCTTGGAGAGCAGATTAAACCGTCTCCCCGTTCGAGTTAAAGGCACATCTGAGGGCCCAGGAAGCGATTGGCACCTCGTTCGAGAGGATTTCATCATTTGCAGTCAAGGGGAAATGAGGTTATTGCCTCCCCTTTGTCTTCTCTCAGCGGCGGATATGTTATTGCCTCTTTGGCTGGCGCATTAAGATGTTCAATTTCAATTTCCTTCAATTTGAGCCGGATTCTCAGAGGTGTCAGCACTTCTGTTCCAACAACATCGCGTTAAGTACAAGTGTTTAAGGGTGTTGGGTCGATTCCAGGCAACATGGCACAGTGCACATTGGCCTCGGGACCGTAACATAGGTCTAAAAAAAGATAAACTCCCTGGTATAACTATTTTTTTAAGGAAAGCGTAGAGGAAAAAAAATGGGATGTTGCCATTTCAATGGAATGAAACACGCCCATCCATCCACTCCACGTGGCTTTTTGTGGCTTCAGTCGAGTCTTACAACAATTAATCCCCAACCGTTGTGTTGTGTGAATGGCACCATTGTATTCTCTCTCTTTCTATGGCCCAAAGGGGCCACGGGGAAATATTATTCATAGCGAAGCTCCCGTTGCATTGGCAGGGATGCCAGTTGACAAGTATGCACTTGGCAAGACGTGTGCGCTGTGAAAAGACTCCGGTCAACGACGTCCCCCGAGGACGGAGACATAACTGGATTGTGGGAGGAAAGTCACGTCCTTCAGTTTCTCTCCTCTGATTTCTACGTGCAATTACATGGTCAGCTGTTTTACGTCGACACCTGTTGTAATGGGCCTTTTGGCTTCCCCGGCGTTTTATTTTCCGGGGGTCCCTGGGGGCCATTGTAAACTACTAATAAGACACGTTAGCCCCTAGCTAGCGGGTCTGACCCTTTAGCCGAGCGGTTAGTGACGCCGCCTTGTGGTGCAGTACACCCCGTATCGAATCCCGCACCGGGCAAGAAAGTAACCGGTTACATTGGTGGCAGCGATGGGATCCGGAAGTGTGCAGATCCTCAGAAGTCTCTTCGGAGCGCGGGAAAAACAAAGCGCGAGAGCGCGCTTCCGGGAGAGGGTGACGACTGTAAACTACTAATAAAACACGTTAGCCCCTAGCTAGCGGGTCTGACCCTTTAGCCGAGCGGTTAGTGACGTTGCCTTGTGGTGCAGTACACCCCGTATCGAATCCCGCCCCGGGCAAGAAAATAACCGGTTACATCCATTTATATGGAGGGAACATTATAGTTCTTCCCCTCGGCTATCAAAAAGTGTGGGTGTTAGCATTCCTTACTGACATAATAGGCCCCGGGAAATTGAAATGAGCAAGCCTCCTTGCTGATGATGCGATACCGCCGGTGTGGGTGGCATTAGGGCTGCGCAATAAGTCAACATTATTGCGTATCGTCTTTCAGTGGTGGGTTTTTTTTTTCAAGATGACATTTTGATGTTGCCGTATCATGATACGCAATTATGTCGTCTGAATTGATGATAATGAGAGTTGATTACCCTGAAACGCCTCACAAAACCGGGTTTGAAAGATTCGAGGGAGTTTTATTAGAAAGCCAGTTGTGGTTTGATATTGTGCTTTACCTTAACAAACAGTTCAGTGTTGGTACCTCAGTTGGAGTCCGCATATATAAGCAGATATTGTGGTAAATATTGGTATCATGTAAAATCCCCAGCCATTATAATGATAATATTGTCTCTGCGGCCCGGCGCTAAGCACCTCCATTTGTACCAGTGTGGTAGTTATTTAAATGAAGTGCAAATGGAGAACTATTAACCATATGCTGTATTTGCCCAAGTGCATGTGAATGAACTAACAGATTAAGATTGAAAACCCGCCGAGGGGCATCGGGGGTGGGGTGGCGGCCTGTTCCATTGCCTACCAACATGGGGATCGCCGGTTCGAATCCCCGTGTTACCCCCGGCTTGGTCGGGCGTCCCTACACAATTGGCCACGTCTGTGGGTGGGAAGCCGGATGTGGGTGTATGTCCTGATCGCTGCTCTAGCGCCTCCTCTGGTCGGTCGGGGCGCCTGTTCGGGGAGGGGGGGGGGTGTAGCATGATCTTCCCACGTGCTACGACCCCCCTGGCGAAACTCCCCACTGTCAGGTGAAAAGAAGCGGCTGGCGACTCCACGTGTATCGGAGGAGGCACGTGGTAGTCTGCAGCCCTCCTGGGATCGGCAGAGGGGGGCGGAGCGGCAACTGGGACGGCTCGGAAGAGTGGGGTAATTGGGGGCGCCTGTTCGGGGAGGGGGGGGTGTAGCATGATCTTCCCACGTGCTACGACCCCCCTGGCGAAACTCCCCACTCTCAGGTGAAAAGAGGCGGCTGGCGACTCCACATGTATGGGAGGAGGCACGTGGTAGTCTGCAGCCCTCCTGGGATCGGCAGAGTGGGGTAATTGGCCAACTGGGGAGAAAAAGGGGCGGGGGGTGGAGATTGAAAACAGCAACGTATACCTGAATTTCCCCCTACTTGTGGGAAAACCCCATCGTGTGAGTGGTTGCGGTGGCCTGCATGTCTCCTTACCCTGATTCACTAAGTCTCTGCTCAGAAACAGGTTTACCCTCCAAAGGTTTCTATACCGATAACTAAGTTCACCGCGCGCGCCCACTAATCAGCCTAATGATAGGAGCAACAGGAACGCTTACAGGATGTAGTTTCCGAGTCGGATGCCTTAATCAGCTCCATTAAGGCTAAGTGGCTGACGCTCCATTAGCCAGCGCAAACCCGTAATGGTGTTTAGTTTGGGGCTGTTGCCCCCCCCCCCCCGATTAGCCTCGTGATACTCAAGTGCAAAGAAGTTTTGAAGTCGCGTGACGTTTCCTCACGCGTGCCACCGTTTAATCCCCATCTATGTTTATGCATGCACGGGGCAGGCTAATTGGGTTAGTAGCGGTCCAGTTTAATGGGTCTCATTCATAAGCTAGCCAAACAAAATGGCCTTGGTATGTTAAAAAAAAAGAAAAAAAAGAGCAATGCATATTTGATTTGGTAAGCATTTGGAAACAAGCTAGAAGTTGTGGGGTGGGGGGGGGGGGTTATTAATCACAAAGCTGTATTCCAGGGGTGAGCAATCTTGTGCAGCGTAGCAAGGTGCACTGCATATTGCATCCCTCTGGAAAGCAATTTATTGGCTCAGCTTCCTTCTTAAAGGGGCCGCTCTCTGTACGACTGCTTCTGCCCTCACACCCGGACGCCGGGGCTATTCATACGCCGAGATGTCTCCGATGAACTGGCGCGTGGGGCAGCGTGTCTTTGTGTGTCATTTGCACTCGCAATTAAGGGAACGTGTATTTGCAGTGTGTGTGTGTGTGTACTAAGGTTCCTATCACAGTTAGTTTACACCAGTGGTTCTCCACCTTTTTGGGGTCCTGGACCCCCCTGCGTATTTTTGATCTACCCTGAGGACCCCTCCACCTGATCTTGGGGGAGGGGGGTTGCAATTTGGTAGAAACAGTAGAAACTGCATTTTAAATTGCATTATAGCATTTATTCACTCTTTGGGGCAAAAATAAGAGCTTTCAGTTGTAACTTAGATATAGTTAACAAAACAGAATTCTTATGCAGTAACTTTCAGATATATGTAACAAAACAGAATATGTATTCAGTAACTTTCAGATATATGTAACAAAACAGAATATGTATTCAGTAACTTTCAGATATATGTAACAAAACAGAATATGTATTCAGTAACTTTCAGATATATGTAACAACAGAATATGTATTCAGTAACTTTCAGATATATGTAACAAAACAGAATATGTATTCAGTAACTTTCAGATATATGTAACAAAACAGAATATGTATTCAGTAACTTTCAGATATATGTAACAAAACAGAATATGTATTCAGTAACTTTCAGATATATGTAACAAAACAGAATATGTATTCAGTAACTTTCAGATATATGTAACAAAATAGAATATGTATTCAGTAACTTTCAGATATATGTAACAAAACAGAATATGTATTCAGTAACTTTCAGATATGTGTAACAAAACAGAATGTGTATTCAGTAACTTTCAGATATGTGTAACAAAACAGAATATTTATTCCGTAACTTTCAGATATATGTAACAACAGAATATGTATTCAGTAACTTTCAGATATATGTAACAAAACAGAATATGTATTCAGTAACTTTCAGATATATGTAACAAAACAGAATATGTATTCAGTAACTTTCAGATATATGTAACAACAGAATATGTATTCAGTAACTTTCAGATATATGTAACAAAACAGAATATGTATTCAGTAACTTTCAGATATATGTAACAAAACAGAATATGTATGCAGTAACTTTCAGATATATGTAACAAAACAGAATATGTATTCAGTAACTTTCAGATATATGTAACAAAACAGAATATGTATTCAGTAACTTTCAGATATATGTAACAACAGAATTTTTATGCAGTAACTTTTAACAATGCAAACGGGAGAGATCTCTTATTAAAATACAATAAATTACACTTGTGAAACAGATGTAATTAGAGAAAAAAGTCCTGTTACCCTTTATAGTTTAGGTAGATAAAGGTCTCAGTCACATTTGAGTAAAATAATCCTATTTCTCTAAATGTCATAGGATCTTTTTTTTAAAGATATTTTATTTTCACGGACCCCTTGCGATTACACCACGGACCACCAGGGGTCCGCGGACCCCCGGTTGAGAAACACTGGTTTAGTCCAATCAGCTGGTCTGAAACAATGTAGCGAATTGTGTGAAAGAAGCTGGAAGATAGTCGCTTGAAGGCCTCGTGATCCAGTTCGAGATGGTCCTGATAATGGTTCTGTTAGACATGAGCAACTGTACTGTAATGGGAAGTGGTGTTGAGCTCTGTGGCGTGCCCAGCTGGTGAGTTGTTCTTAATCACAGCTACACACTGATGTGGTGACGCGCGATGTGACGTGTCTTCAACTTCAGAGTGCTCGTTATAATTTACCACCATGGCACCGTTAAGAAAAGACGAGAAACTGAAGCTAGAAATGAAATGAAGTTTAGATTAACATCCATCCGTTGTCTGACCCGCTTGTCAGGGATGCTGGAGCCTATCCCAGCAATCATGGGATGGCAGGTGGGGAGACACCCTGGACAGGCCACCAGTCCATCCATCCATCCATCCATCCATCTCTCTCTCTCTCTCTCTCTCTCTCTCTCTCTCTCTCTCTCTCTCTCTCTCTCTCTCTCTCTCTCTCTCTCTCTCTCTCTCTCTCCTAGGGACACAATGTAGTACAGCCGATTCCCCTGACCTCTATGTCTTTGGACTGTGTGGGGAAACCGGAGCCCCCGGAGGAAACCCACACGGACACGGGGAGAACACGCAAACTCCACACAGAGGACGACCCACCAAGGTTGGGCTACCCCGGGGATCGAACCCAGGACCTTCTTGCTGAGAGGCCACTGCGCCACCGTGCCGCCCATTAAGGTTAAAACTACATTTAAATTTCCTTCATGAATCCCCTCAGGTAAGTTCAGGCACTAAAAGTTAACCCGCCCCAGCTGTGATCTGTGGCGCTGGGAGCAGTGGGCTGCGGCCTTCATGCTGCACCCGGGTGTTGCCAGATTGAGGTACCTGTTATTTGATCGGGGGGGGGGGTAAAAATGGCTCTGATAAACATTATTATTATTATTATTACATACATACACACCAGACAGGCAGAGGAACCTCCTGCTAAACGGCAGTAAAAAAATAAAAGAAAAAAGGGGAGGGGCTAATTTTGGGCGGGTTCAGATTGGGCTATTCAAATCTGGCAACACCGGTCCCATTGCCTTGCTCAGGGGCACAGGCAGGAAGGGAGCACGCGCCTGCTCTTTTTGACGGTGGGGGAAACCGGAGCACCCGCAGAAAACCCACCAACCGCAGACACGGGGAGAACCTGTTGGGCAACCCCGCGGGTTCGAACCCGGGATCTTGTTGTTGCGAGGCGCCAGCGCTAACCGCTGGACCACGATAGTTAAAAAGCAAACACAAATTCAGCATTTTAAAAAAAACAAAAGTGACGCGTCAGTCAAAATCTGTAACTGCAGCAATAAAAAGGAGAAACCCGAACCCGTGACGGTGTGTAGGTGCACGAGGAGGGTGCGGCCCTGCAGCGGTGTGCAGATGTGCGGGAGAGATAGCGCGCGTGCAGTCGGGTGAGGGCGTGAGTGACGTTTCAATTTGCGCGTACGGCAAAACCGCTTCGGCATCGCAAATGATGTGGACGAGAGCAGGCTTGTGTCTTAATCAGCCTCCGGTGTCAGGCCCGGTTCTCCTCTCCGCGCGTCCGGTCTGCTAATCCCCCTCCGCTATTGAGCCGTACCGCCGAGATGTCAGGGGAGGCTACTTAAGTTCTTTAGTGTGGATAGAAGGGACACGCTTTAAATTGATCCCCCCCCCCTCCCCGGTTATTGAAACACCACGCATTTAATGAAGACAACCTTTGAAAGAAAGGCCCCTTTTTCCTATAAAAGGAGGAGGAGGAGGAGGAGGAGGAGGACAGAGTGGATTGTGGAGAGAGGTGACGTCATACCGAGCTGTGCTGCTGCAGACAGTTTTGCTAAATCTAGCTTGCTGGTACTTTGTGCCGTGGTTTGTTACCGGAAATCATTATTTCATGCAATGTGTTGTAGTGCTGTGTACTGGATCTCAAGTGTATGTGTATATATATATATATATATATATATATATATGTATATATATGTATATATATATATATGAAATAGGCTTGTACTGTCTCATAGAACATTTACTTGACTAACTGGATTTTATATATATACATGCATATATATACACACACACACACGCACGCACACACACACGCACACACATACATACATATATACACTCACTGGCCACTTTATTAGGTACACCTTGCTAGTACCGGGTTGGACCCCCTTTTGCCTTCAGACCTGCCTTAATCCTTCATGGCTTAGATTCAACAAGGTACTGGAAACATTCCTCAGAGAGTTTGGTCCATATTGACATGATGGCATCATGCAGTTGCTGCAGATTTGTCGGCTGCACATCCATGATGCGAATCTCCCGGTCCACCACATCCCAAAGGTGCTCTATTGGATTGAGGTCTGGTGACTGTGGAGGCCATTTGAGTACAGTGAACTCATTGTCATGTTCAATAAACCAGTCTGAGATGATTCGAGCTTTATGACATGGCGCGTTATCCTGCTGGAAGTAGCCATCAGAAGATGGGAACACTGTGGTCATAAAGGGATGGACATGGTCAGCAACAATACTCAGGTAGGCTGTGGCGTTGACACGATGCTCAATTGGTACTAAGGGGCCCAAAGTGTGCCAAGAAAATATCCCCCACACCATTACACCACCACCAGCAGCCTGAACCGTTGATACAAGGCAGGATGGATCCATGCTTTCATGTTGTTGACGCCAAATTCTGACCCTACCATCCGAATGTCGCAGCAGAAATTGAGACTCATCAGACCAGGCAACGTTTTTCCAATCCTCTATTGTCCAATTTTGGTGAGCCTGTGCGAATTGTAGCCTCAGTTTCCTGTTCTTAGCTGACAGGAGTGGCACCTGGTGTGGTCTTCTGCTGCTGTAGCCCATTTGCCTCAAGGTTCGACGTGTTGTGCGTTCAGAGATGCTCTTCTGCATACCTCGGTTGTAATGAGTGGTTTCTATCAGCTCGAACCAGTCTGGCCATTCTCCTCTGACCTCTGGCATCAACAAGGCATTTTCGCCCAGAGAACTGCCGCTCACCGGATATTTTCTCTTTTTCGGACCATTCTCTGTAAACCCTAGAGATGGTTGTGCGTGAAAATCCCAGTAGATCAGCAGTTTCTGAAATACTCAGACCAGCCCGTCTGGCACCAACAACCATGCCACGTTCAAAGTCACTTAAATCACCTTTCTTCCCCATTCTGATGCTCGGTTTGAACTGCAGCAGATCGTCTTGACCATGTCTACATGCCTAAATGCATTGAGTTGCTGCCATGTGATTGGCTGATTAGAAATTTGCGTTAACGAGCAGTTGGACAGGTGTGCCTAATAAAGTGGCCGGTGAGTGTATATATAGGGCAGGACGGTGGCACAGTGGTTAGCACGGTCGCCTCACAGCAAGAAGGTCCTGGTCCTGGGTTCGAACCCCGGGGTAGTCCAACCTTGGGGGTCGTCCCAGGTCGTCCTCTGTGTGGAGTTTGCATGTTCTCCCCGTGTCTGTGTGGGTTTCCTCCGGGGGCTCCGGTCTCCTCCCACAGTCCAAAGACATGCAGGTCAGGTGAATCGGCCGTACTACGTTGTCCCTCGGTGTGTGTGTGTGTATGTATGTCCCCTGTGATGGCCCGGCGGCCTGTCCAGGGTGTCTCTCCGCTTGCCGCACAATGACTGCTGGGATAGGCTCCAGCATCCCATGACCCCAGTTGGGATAAGTGGCTTGGATAATGCATGGATGGATACTATAATATATATTTATGTTTCATTAAGTATAAAAGTTATGGTTAACCAAAGCTCGCCGTTTCTGAGCATACTGGAAATTGCAAACCACGGGACAATTCAGCACAGTAAGCTCTTCTGAGCCAACGGGCACAGTGCTGTGATGGTCTGACCCAGTCAGAGTGCTGTCTGACGGTGTGACGGTCCGACTGAGTGAAATGAACACCATGAAGTCTGACTCGGCGCTAGCAAACAAAGCATGTAACGTAAAGCTTTAACGTCGTTTCCGCATCAGAAGTCCCGTCAGGGTAATGATAATTACCTCCCACATCGTTCCTCTTATCATGCTTAGAGGATCACACTGAAATGATGGATATTATCCCCCCCCCCCACACACACACATGCACACAAGACACAGCTCCGCGTCTGTGATGTCAAGTTGTCTCACATCTCCAAGATTGTGTTCTCTCCGGAGGCTTAACGGTCTGTTTGCCGAAGTTGTGTATCGCTGAGCCGGTGATGCGACGCTCTCGATCTTGTGCTGCGTACTTGCATGGAAGCTGGTGGAGCATCTCACCGTGATGAGCTATGCGTGAGTATGAACGCACAACAGGAAGATCTCAAGTCACCTTGGGCGCAGAGGGAAACGACACTCGGGGCCGTATCTCGTCACGTATTCCCGAGTAAAACAGGATATCAGGGCACGACAGGGATGTGAGTCGACTGGGTGGTGCAAAACATGTGATCATATTATCGGCTGTAGTGTACCCCACCTGCCCGCTTGCACGTGGGGCCGGGCACCTCAAAGCAACTCGGCCGTCTTAGGGGGGTGTTCTGGTGAGTAGGGCGCTAAGACTACATCTGCCACCATCTTACAATGCTGTGATGGCGAACATTCCCAAATCCTCTGTGAACAGTGCACACGGCATTGTAACTCTAGTTAATGGTCACACCCGTATTTGCATATGAAGCCGGTGGCTGGTTTGGGGTCGTTATGCCACTGTGTTGTGTATAAGGGTGGGGACGCCTGCAGTCAGTGGAGACTGAAGAGGCCACTTAGATGAGTGACGGAAGGTTTCGCTCAATAAACGTTGTGTCCAGATGAACTGATTCAACGTGCTTTGGAGGGCTTATTGTTATTAAAGGGTACCGGAGGGTTTCCATGGGCACACGCATGTCCTCACAAAAGCTGATGTAAGACATCTCAGTGTCAGTGATTTTATACAGGTCTGTAGGTGTAGCCTACAAAAGACTCCAGCCAGTACAGTCGAGGCCGGCCCGCAGCTCCAGTTTTGACTCATTGGTCCATTTCCTCACGGTTTTAACCACAGGCGTAGCAGATTTTAGTTTCGGCCTGTAGGAGGGGGTGAGATGAATCAGACAGTGATCAGAGAGGCCCAGGGCTGCATGGTGGACAGAGGGATATGCATACTATAATATTGTGTAGCAATGACCCAGACTGTTTTTGTCTCTGGTGGGGCATTTAACATGCTGTCTGTGTTTTGGCAGTTCGTGGCTGAGGTTTGCTCTGTTAAAATCCCCAAGAATGATGAATGGGGGAGGCTGGATATTTGCGCTCAATGTTTGTAATTTGATCAGCCAGGTGTTTTAACGCCTCTTTAACACAAGCCTGGGATGGGCTACAGACACCGACCAGAATAAATGATGAAAATTCCCGCGGTGAATAGAATGGTTTACAGTCAATGAAAGGGGTCCCAAAGTGAAGGCAGCATGATTTCAATTTAAGTTACATTTCATTTCGAGCGTCGTTAAAAAGAAATCTTAAATCTAACTTGCCTCGAGATGAAGGGACCGTGCTGTAAACAGTTGCACTGTGATACAGTAGAGTGTTGCCGTACCCGGCGGGAGGCTCGGACGACCCATCAGAACCGGTAGGAATGATACCGCGGCGTCGAGCCCACACAGAAAAAAAAATGGCGGACAGACTTCGACGTCCAGATCCTCTCGTTTTCAATGGAAACGTGGTAGAGAAAGTGGGCCAATTTGAATGTGAGGGCCCATCCATCCATTATCCCAGCCGCTTACCCCAATCGGGGTCGCAGGATGCTGGAGCCTATCCCGGCAGTCATCGGGGGGGAGGCGGGGAGGGTGGGAGACACCCTGGACAGGCCGCCAGTCCAGCACAGGGCCGACACATTCACACCTAGGGACAATTTAGTACGGGCGATTCACCTGACCTACGTGTCTTTGGACTGTGGGAGGAAACTGCAGCACCCGGAGGGAACCCACGCAGACACGGGGAGGACATGCAAACTCCACGCAGAGGACGACCCGGGACGACCCCCAAGGTTGGACAACCCCGGGGTAGGACCTTCTTGCTGTGAGGCGATCACGCTAACTACTGCGCCACCATGCCGCCCTTAATGTGAGTATGCAATAATCGAGTTTTATGACTACACCTATGGTAAACCAGCTGTGACCGAAACCGACCACCAGCCTTTGGTTACAACCCACCTCAGGCCTGCAAAAATTCAACCTGACTCTCATCTGCAACAAGGGAAAACACCCCTACCTGGCCGATACCCTCGCACATGCACCAAGGCGTGACGCCTGTCCCCAAAAAGAGGAGCAGAGGGAGTTTGACGTAATGGCAGTTCAGCTGATCTCTCCACAGTGGCTCAAGGAACTCCATGAGCACACAACTGCAGACACCACCCCTTCAGATACTCACCTGCTTCATTCGAAATGGATAGCCAAGACGGGTATGCAGCATGCCCGTAGCGGCGAGACCATTTTTTTTTGGTTCCTGTGATGAACTCGCCGTTGAAGACAACATCATCATAAAAGGAAGCAGGGCAGTTATTCCCGCATCCCTGCATCCTGGATATTTTAAAGCGTTACGCGAGGGACACCCAGGTGTGGAATCCACAAAGAGAGGGGCAAGGGGAAGTGTGTTTTTTGGCCCTCAGTAAATGATGATATTGAGGCTGCCATTCAGGCATGCAGTATCCGTAACAGCCTGAAGCCCCACCAACACAAAGAGCCACTAAAGCTGCAGATCTGCCCTGGTCTGTTGTTGCCACGGGCATATTTGAATGGAACAACCACCATTATATTGTACTTGTGGACTCGTACTCGGGATGGTTCAAAATTGACCAGCTCAGCAGTTTATCATCCCTACGTGTGGTCAACAAGCTAAAACACACTTCTCAGTCCATGGAATACCACAGACGTGGTACTCAGATAATGGCACGGCATGCACTACATGAGTCAGACCTTCTGTGACTTTGCCAGGTCTTTGGACTCGCATGTGACAAGCAGTCTGGAGTACCCGCTGCCCAACGGTCTCGGTGAGAGAGCCGTGAGGAGTGCAAAAACCTGTTAGAGATTATGAGAAGAGAGGGAACAGACTTCTATCTGAACCTGTTAAACATATGGAACGTGAGCGTCCGGGCAGCGTAGCGGTCTGTTCCGTTGCCTACCAACACGGGGATCCTGGTTCAAATCCCTGTGTTGCCTCCGGCTTTGTCAGGCATTCCTACAGACACAATTGGCCGTGTCTGTGGGTGGGAAGCTGGATGTGGGCATGTGTCCTGGCCGCTGCACTAGCGCCTCCTCTGGTCTGTTGGGGCACCTGTTTGGGGGGGCGGGAACTGGGGGGAATAGTGTGGTCCTCCCACGCACTACGTCCCCCTGGTGAAACTCCTCACTGTCAGGTGAAACTCCTCACTGTCAGGTGAAACTCCTCACTGTTAGGTGAAATGAAGCAGCTGGCAACTCCACACATGTCAGGAGGCATGTGGTAGTCTGCAGCCCTCCCCGACAGAGGAAATAATAGAAATAATGATTTGTATTTGAAATAAGATTTTTTTTACATCAAACTTTGCTTTCGTCAAAGAATCCTCCATTTGCAGCAATTACAGCATTGCAGACCTTTGGCATTCTAGCTGTTAATTTGTTGAGGTAATCTGGAGAAATTGCACCCCACGCTTCCAGAAGCAGCTCCCACAAGTTGGATTGGTTGGATGGGCACTTCTTTGAGCAGATTGAGTTTCTGGAGCATCACATTTGTGGGGTCAATTAAACGCTCAAAATGGCCAGAAAAAGAGAACTTTCATCTGAAACTCGACAGTCTATTCTTGTTCTTAGAAATGAAGGCTATTCCATGCGAGAAATTGCTAAGAAATTGAAGATTTCCTACACCGGTGTGTACTACTCCCTTCAGAGGACAGCACAAACAGGCTCTAACAGGTACTATTTAATGAAGATGCCAGTTGGGGACCTGTGAGGCGTCTGTTTCTCAAACTAGAGACTCTAATGTACTTATCTTCTTGCTCAGTTGTGCAACGCGGCCTCCCACTTCTTTTTCTACTCTGGTTAGAGCCTGTTTGTGCTGTCCTCTGAAGGGAGTAGTACACACCGGTGTAGGAAATCTTCAATTTCTTAGCAATTTCTCGCATGGAATAGCCTTCATTTCTAAGAACAAGAATTGACTGCCGAGTTTCAGATGAAAGTTCTCTTTTTCTGGCCATTTTGAGCGTTTAATTGACCCCACAAATGTGATGCTCCAGAAACTCAGTCTGCTCAAAGAAGTGCCCATCCAACCAATCCAACTTGTGGGAGCTGCTTCTGGAAGCGTGGGGTGCAATTTCTCCAGATTACCTCAACAAATTAACAGCTAGAATGCCAAAGGTCTGCAATGCTGTAATTGCTGCAAATGGAGGATTCTTTGACGAAAGCAAAGTTTGATGTAAAAAAAATCTTATTTCAAATACAAATCATTATTTCTAACCTTGTCAATGTCTTGACTCTATTTTCTATTCATTTCACAACATATGGTGGTGAATAAGTGTGACTTTTCATGGAAAACACAAAATTGTTTGGGTGATCCCAAACTTTTGAACGGTAGTGTATATATATGCAATGTTCTTGGTATCATCTCCTGATTGTCTCCTATCGTTCAATGAAAATAAAGCCGAAGCTTCATCACGACTCGGGTGGATGAACCTACCACACCTGCTTTAGTGTACGGGCCAGTTCTGTTGTAATGTATTGCAAATTAGCCTCTAACAAAGTCTCATAGGGGTCTCACTATGGGAAATAAAGATGCAATGTCCTGGCAGCTTCCGTAGCCTAGTGTCACTGAGGTCAGACAGTGACACGGCCCCTAAATGGTCTGATGTCTTAAGTGGTGTGGGAGTAGAGCGTCGAGGAAGCATGAATTGGGCCGTGTGCTACTACCTACAAACACCACAGGACTCCGGAGAACACCCTGGCTATGAGGGACGTCTGAAGTAGTGACCAGAATGGGTCGGTTTCTAATTAGAGTATAATAATGTCTGAGTACAGTATATTTTGGGTCTAACACGGCATTATATGTGGTTTCTAATTGCAGCATAGTGTGGGCGTACGGTGTCTAATTGGGGTATAACCGTGTTTGTTTACTGTCTACTAAAGACGGCTATTTCTAGTTTTTTTCTAATTTGATGCAGAGCACAGCTTGTCATGTCTATTTAGTGTACCGTAAGATAAAGTGAGATCTGATTTGTTTTTTTTGTAATAAGTTGTCAGAATAGGTGGATGATATGACCGAGGAAATGAGCTAACAAGGTAAAACGGTCAATCTTCATGTCACGTTGTCTTCAACTGCTGTTTGCCGTCCCTTTCTTAGTGAAAACGGTTTCCACTGTAGCTAAGTGGAGGGAAATCCTGCTGAACTGCACCAGCGGCTGTGGCGTTGGAAATGACGGGGCGGCCAAGTGGCTATAAAATGAACGTTTTGGACAGTGCCGTGGAAGCAAGTTAAACGTAAAACCTGACATGGGCCTCACGCTGGCGTGTGATTATCCAAATGGTGATGGTAGGAGGATGCAAAACATTTTTTGATGAGGGGGGGGGGAGCTTGGGGAGTCCAAAGCGCTCAATTAAGTGGACTATATTTCATCAGAAAATGGAAGGAAGTGGCTGATTTTTTTTGCATATTTGAGAAAAGCCACGTTCTGAGGAACTCAGAAGGCACACCATGATTAGTTTTTTTTCCCCACATCCCCAAATAATGATGGGGGGGGGGGGATAGACACGGCCGGTGACGAATGAGCTGCGGATCACCGGCTCCGTGTCCGCTTGGCTGGGCTTTGTGTCCGGGGAAGGACTTCACCCCGGCAGGAGCTTCCAGCCGGAAGTGCAACATCGGGGAGCACGGCGCTGAAGGTTTCACCTGACATCGCAGCATCCCGACGGGGCCGACCCCGGCTAGGGCGAGGCAAAACCCGGATCAATAATTAATTGAAATCATTTCAATTGCTTTTCCTTTTCCACTTGGAGTGTGAGAACGTTGTAGCTCTCTGCACAGGGTGCAAAATCTGACCGGCTCCCTTGTGCCAGGTAAGATAAATAGATGCCAGGAAAGTTTCGGACTCTAATTGAAGTAGTTAACTCAACTCGGGTTTACAGCAGTGGCTGCTCAGCTTCTGGGATTGTTCCAACCGGCGCCGGAGTCCACTCGGCTACACCTGCAAACAAAGTAGCTGCCATTAAATTAAATCTACCACGTATGTGTGCATTGCTTGTAAGGAGTTAGGGAGGTGCTCAAAGCAACCAGAGAAACGGTGCCTTCGCATCGCTAATATTCACAATGCCATGTTGCAACGTTCGCCCGAGTGATAATTTTCCGTTCGGCTCATTCCTGATCCGCGGTCCCGGCTCTCACCCGCGTGCCAGCTGGATGGGTCCTCTCGACTGACGGGCCTCGCTTTGCCACGTCTCGTTGGTGTGACATGCGGATGCGTGACGGTGGACATTAATAATCTGTTATTAACACTTTGCATCTTCCCCTCGTTTTCCGTGAGTCATCCGCTAAATAAGCACTCGGTGTCCGCTGGTGTTCTGCACTCGACTATTACGCCACCAGTCTCGGGACAGAAAGAGTGACAGAACACATTTGGGTTGATGCCGCTGTCTGGCTCCAACACTGCCTCTGCACCTTTCAGTTTGTCTTTGCTCTATAAGCTTTCTGTCAGCCGCTTCGCCCTCTTCCTCTCGCCTGCTCCGGCGAGGTTTAGCCCTGGCCGCCCGAAGTCCACGCGAGCCCCTTCACCTTTGCCTCAAACACAAATAAACAGTCGCTCTCAAATCCCACTTAAGATTCAAAGCCCGGGCTGCCACTTATTTTCCAGATGACTGGCTCAAGAAAGGCCAAGGGCTGCTTGGTGGGGAAGGGGCATTGCTGTTCGATGTAAGGCCTTGAAAACAAACTCGTTCCCCGGTGCCGCATTCCCATGCGCACGAGTACGAGCTCTCCCGACAGCCGGCCCTTAAATGGCAAGGAATGCTCGTGATGTATTTATATAAAAAAAAAAAAAAATCAGTCACCCCCCCACTGTTTTATAAGTATAGGTTGAAAAGGTACATGTTCACAAAGCTATGGAAGCTTTATTTGAAGTTATATGACCACCTCTTGTGTTACTGCAAAGTGAAATATATGTACTCCTTTTGTAGTGTGTGTGTGTGTGTGTGTGCAAGCCTCCTCATTCCGCCTCCTTATCAGTCACTCTTGTGAGCTCAATTAAACCTCCCCACTAATCTACATGTGGCAAATTCATGTAAAGCACACGGAAAAAGCCCGTTCCATAAACACGCTCAGTTTTCCCCTCTATTTAGGTAGTGCAATGAATCCCTCCTCATTGTATCGGCGATGTGCCGCTGGCTCCGGAGTTTGATGGCTGCTTGATACAAGCGAATAAAGGTCTACAGCTGTCACTCCGCCGATGCAAATGGATTTTCTTTCTCTCCGCGAGGGGGGAATTCTTGCGTTATGTAAATGATCGTTTCTTTGCTTCATTGCGGCAGGAAAAGCTCAATAATTGGACTTGATGCCGCCGTTTCAGCACCGTTTACCTAATGAGGTTCGGTACGGAGTGGATTAAAAAACTTTACACTCGGCGTCTTGTGGGGCTTAGGTAACACTTTGATACGTAGGAGATCCCATCTTAACAAGTTGGACTGGATAAGGGGTCCTCAGCTGTGACACTATCTCAGATAGAGACACTTCGGCGTGGGCATGTTTGCTGCACACAAATTAACAGCAGCTTTCAAGTCAGCGGAAACATAACGCGTAAGGGTAACGTGATGAGATATGAGATCCCTCTAAACATGCCACTGTCTACTACCACTACTGCCACTACTACTACTACCACTACTACTACTACCACTACTACTACTACTACCACTACTACCTCTACCACTACTACTACTACTACCACTACTACTACCACTACTACTACCACTACCACTACCACTACTACCTCTACCACTACTACTACCACTACCACTACTACTACTACCACTACCACCACTACTACTACCACTACTACTACTACTACTACTACTACTACTACCACTACTACCTCTACCACTACTACTACTACTACTACCACTACTACTACTACTACTACTACCACTACTACTACCACTACCACTACTACTACTACCACTACTACTACTACTACCACTACTACTACTGCTACCACTACTACCTCTACCACTATTACTACTACTACTACTACTACCACTACTACTACCACTACTACTGCCACTACCACTATTACTACTACTACTACCACCACTACCACTACTACTACTACCACTACTACTACTACTACTACTGCCACTACCACTATTACTACTACTACTACTACCACTACTACTACCACTACTACTACTACCACTACTACTACTACTACCACTACTACTACTACTACCACTACTACTACCACGACTACTACTATTACTATTACTACTACCACTACTACCTCTACCACTACTACTACTACTACTACCACTACTGCCACTACCACTACTACTACCACTACCACTATTACTACTACTACTACTACTACCATTACTACCACTACCACTACTACTACTACCTCTACCACTACTACTACCACTACTGCCACTACCACTACCACTACTACTACCACTACCACTATTACTACTACTACTACTACTACTACATTACTACCACTACTACTACTACCACTACCACTACTACCACTACTACTGCCACTACTACTACTACCACTACTACTACTACTACCACTACTACCTCTACCACTATTACTACTACCACTACTACTACCACTACCACTACTACTACTACTACTATTACTACCACTACTACCACTACTGCCACTACTACTATTACTACTACCACTACTACCACTACCACCACTACCACTACTACTACTACTACTACCACTACCGCCACTACTACTACTACCACTACCACTACTACTACTATTACTACTACTACCTCTACCACTACTACTACTACTACTACTACCACTACTACTGCCACTACCACTATTACTACTACTACTACCACTACCACTACTACTACGACCACTACTACTACTACTGCCACTACCACTATTACTACTACTACCACTACTACTACCACTACTACTACTACCACTACTACTACTACTACCACTACTACTACTACCACTATTACTACCACTACTACCACTACTACTACCACTACTACCACTACCACTACCACTACTACTACTCCTACTACTTTCGGCTGCTCCCGTTAGGAGGTGCCACAGCGGATCATCCGTCTCCATCACTCCCTGTCCTCTGCATCGTCCTCTGTCACACCAGCCACCTGCATGTCCTCCCTCACCACATCCATAACCCTCCTCTCTGGCCTTCCCTCTTCTCCTCCTCCCTGGCAGCTCCATATTCAGCCTCCTTCTCCCAGCATCTCTCCTCCACACATGCCCAAGCCATCTCAACCTTGCCTCCCCTGCTGTGAATCTAAACATGCAATTGTACTTTTAGCAAAGTCATCTAAATAAAGTAGAGAGGGGGGGGTGCATCCCTCACGTCATTCCTTCGGACGAACGTAATCGCACCCATCTAATTACCGCGTGCACCGATAGTCGAAACAGGTTGATTTTTTTTTTTTTACTAGGTCAATACAAGCAAACATCAGCAGTGTTGGTTGACTCCCTTGCCCTATATCTGCCTCCTTGCAATCGGCCCCATGGGAAATCTATAACAGGACCTTATTAAGCAAAACCTCGGTGAAGCCTCGCGCTCCCGGGCTCCCCAATCCTGCTCCTGCTGAGTCATAAAAATGATGTAAGGGGGGCCGTGTTGTGATGATTGCTGACATCAGCCGAATATAATTCTATTAGAGCACCCATTTGTTGCTGGCTTTTCATTCTGGGGGTGGGGGTGAGGGTGGGTGGGGGTGTCTTAACGTCCCCTGCATTTATTTTAGGGCCCTGTTGGGAAGCAGGGCAGCTCCCGTGCACTCAGGACGGTACTCAGGCGGCCAGGCCGTCATCGCTCATCTGATGCATCCCTCTGACGGTGTTTCCTCCTCTCCTCTCCGCCTCTCGCCCCGCACTCGTCTGCTAATGCAATGCCATGTTCTCCCCCTCTATCGCTGCAAATGGAGCTCTTAGCGGCTAGCTTCCAAATTGATTAGACGGCGGGGGTGGGGGGGGGGTAGTTTGGGGTGTTGTCATGACGCTCTTCTGGGACACGCTAAAAGAGCGGCTGTCGTTTTCTTAATTTCAGCAGAGCATCTCTTCTCGCGAAACACATAAATAATGCAAGGCCGGAGAGAGCTGGAACACCCCCCGACTGTTGCAGGATTTAACCCCGTCGCCGTCCCTTTGCCGGTGCGCAGAGACAAGGTGGTTGCATCCGTTGGGGATGGGGGAGGGGGGAGGGGGGGGAGTCATTTCGAAGTCAAACAGTATACGTGGGGAAAAACGGTTTTCCACCGGCCGTAATCGCGCTCGGCACACGACGGGGGTGTCTCGCAATTTGCAGCACCCACGCGAATCCGCATAAAGCCGCGAGTGTGCAACTGTGCGCCCCTGTGAGCTTCCTGACATTACATCATCTACAGTACATTAAGCCGGGTTCAATTTCCTTATTTCACAGTGTGAGCTCTGCTGTTTCACCTGGTTGCCTTTTATGTTGTTTTCCCAGCTGCCCTCTGCTATCCGGCACCACCTGCCCTCCGAGCTGAAGGCGAGAATAAATCTCCAGCCACGTCTCGCCCTATCTCCTGCCCCCCCCCCCACCCACCCACCCCCAGCTGTATCTTTTTTCGTCTTTTCTCTCCTCTCTCTCGCTCTCCCCCATCTGTATTTTTTTCCTCACTGTATCTCCCTGTCCCCCGTCTCTCTCTCTCTCCCCGTCTCCCTCTCCCTCTGTGAGTCGTGGGTATTAACAGGTGGCCCCTGACAGGAGGTTGCTGGATCGTGGCTACACGTACCCTTCATCCCTCCGTCTCTCAAGGCGAAGAGCACCCTGGCCTGGCCCTCGTGTCGTGGCGCTGCCTTTCAGACAAACTGTTGTTTCTTTTCTCAAGGCTAAGAGGTCGGCGAACGGATGATGCCGCACCACCACCCCAACCCCCACCCCCACCCACCCCCCCCATGCACACACACTGTGGTCCTCTCCCTCTCTCTCTCTCTCTCTGACTCACACACTTTTTATTCATTATGCTAAAGGTCCATGACAGGCAATGATAGGGTTGTTTGCAGCAAGCAAAGCTAAAGCGCAGGTTAACGTTGTTTTCTTCTTCTTCTTCTTCTTCTTCTTCTTCTTCTTCTTCTTCTTCTTCTTCTTCTTCTTCCATTGCCCTCAAGGTGTGCTTGCACTGTTCACAGCAAAGGCAGCCGCTCTCAGCTAGAATTTCTTCCTTTTTTTTGCGTTCTTCAGAAAATCAAATCTGCAGATATATATATATATACATATATAGTACATACATACATATATATACACACACACAAACATTCCAAGAATGATGTCTTGAGTCTCTCTATCTCCCTCATCCACATTTGAATGTGTGTGGTTCGCTCCTCAGAAGTGCGTTGGACGCGTGATGGCTGATTCAATAAACCGTCACAAGGCTTCGTTATCGTTCCTCCTGCGTTGGCGCGCAGGAGATTGGATTTCCAATTAAACTGTTTGCGCAAGATCACCAGGCAAATACTGTAAAAGAGCGAGTAGACGGTGCTTATCGTCAGTATTATCTGAGGTATTTGCCGATGAGACTACACCTAAGTGATACAGCTGTTCATGAGACCCACAATTTTAAGAGTTTATGTGGATGCCGTCTTATCTGTAGCGCTGTATTATCGTTCTTCAGCGTGTGGTATTATCTCGTTATGCTATAAAATCCATACTTACACATGACACTATGTGTTGTCTCATTATGCTGTAAAATACATAAATACACATGATACATTGTGCTATAATATCTCGTTATAATGAGAGAGTATGATACAATGTATCCTCTGTAATCATTGTAATCATGAGTTAGACGTGTCTGTGAATGTTCTCATTCATCCAGGTCATGTTTATGCAAAGGAGTTGAATCAAGTGCAACTGGACTTGGTAGTATATATCCTAGCTTGGTCTGGCCAGAAAGGCACGAACTGAGGAAGCCTCTTGGATGAGAGGCGGAACGTCTTCACGGATATATACCAAGTCCAGTTGCACTTGATCCAACTCCTTTGGATGAGTTAGACATGACTTTATATGTGAATAACACAAATAGTATGCAAAAGCTCTTGGGGGATGTGTGCATTTATCTGGCACCAGATTGAATAACCGTCATGTTGGATTTCTATGAGCTGTATGATTTGCTGTGGTGCGTGTTTCATCAGTGTTTTGCATCAGTAGATGAAGTCATCTTTCAGCGTGGTTCCAATGTAAGAGTCTGCTGTATGTAGACTCTTACATTGGTAAGAGTCTGGGTCGCTGAGGTACCGAGAGTTAGCCATGGCTTACCGAGCCGGGGCCAGATAGCCATAATATGGATCCAATATCTGTCCGTTTTATCCCCGGGCAGCTTAGACGTAGGGGAAGGCTGAAAAAGGTCATAAAAACTGTGTAGCTTTCACCAGCCCACCACCCCCCCTCCTCCCTCCCATATCAGCGGGCCGCGACAGTTCAGTCAATAAGTCTGAATGACAGCCGGGATCACTGATGCTGTCTGCGGCTAGCTGGGCTGTCCGTCGCCCTCTCTCTCTCTAAATGTCTGCGTTGTTTCCATCTTCATCCGCCCGCCCTGCTCCGCACGCTTATCGATTACAGCCGCTGTCAACGAACACCATCACTACGTCCCCCGTGCCCAGTCGCCCCCCAGCCACCCCGAAATGTTACCAGTTTTGTTCCCTCTGTCTCTCTCCGGCTCCTCTCTCTCTCTCGTTTTCTGACTCTTCAGCATCCTCCCCATCCTTCTCAGTTCCCCCTCTGCATTTCATTCACCTGCCTCTGCGCTGCCATCGCTAAAACAAGCTCTTTATTTGAAAACAGACGTGATTCGTTCGTCTCTCCAAACGAGGTGAAGTGAGACGGGCAGGTAGGGCTGCCTACCCTCGCCCCGCAGGGCGCGCTGACTTATTGATCAGAGAGCATTCGCAAGCGGGCGGGGGGGGGGGGGGGAAAGACGCCTGCGCCTGTTTGCTTCGGTTCCCATGGCAACCCCTGGCCATGCGAGTCTGCGTCTCCAAGCAGCCTGCCGGTCTCCGTCATAGCCCTAGGTGTGGTTGTGCGGCACGGTTATCTCTCTCTCTCTCTCTCTCTCTCCCCCACCTCTTCCTTCAGCAGATTAGCAATGCTGCAAAGGAACACCGTGTCCATGACCCCGTCACATTCCCAGCACTGGGAAGAAAGGCGCCGTGGCCGGAAGAGGCAACAGGCGGTGAGGCCTGCTGCACAGGCCTGTGTCGTGACACTGCTCGGGTCATGCGCATCCCTGCCTTTGCTGCATTTTTGCTCATGTGAGAAGCTCGTCCTTGTGCCGTTCTCGCTTGCCAGGCACAAACCGGTTCGTGACAGTACTAGCTGACAAACCCCGGAGTGGTTTGTGCCGCGGACTACGCACAACTTCGAAGGAGAAAGGGGAGAGGGAGGAAAGCGTTTGATGATTCTATCAGCGGGAAGCAAAATTCACAATCTGACGGGTGCCTGTGCCTCCTTGTGGGTAAAAAGTCTGTTTAGATAAATGAGATAACTCGTCTCTAATGGAGAACCTCCATTATCCCAAACACTACCTGGCACAAAACAATATCGGGTTAATGTGACGTGACTGAACAACTTATGTCGCAATTATTGCTGGGTGTAATTAGCTCGTCTCACCTGGGGACACAGGCCACGTGCATTAATAACACGAAATTGGCTTTTTCCATGATGCATCGCTGCCAAGGCGGAGCTCGAGTTGCCGGAACCTTGGAAACAGTGGCGCCCCCAGAAGTCTTTCATAGGGGGGGGGGGGGCCAAATGGGGCCGCTGAAAATCTTGGGGTGGCACACCAAAGCCAAAAGCCGTGACTGGATTTCGGGAATTGTATTGCGCTGTTGCGGTGTACTGTATAGGCTAGTTGAAAACTGTCAATATGAGAGTTAAGTTAAGCTGCTGCCAGAGGCAGACTGGGCACGAGCGAGGGAGTGTGACGGCTGCCTGGCTATGCATTTGTTATTTTCTCTGACATGAATTATTATGAAAAATATACATAATTATTGATTTAAATGAACAGCACCTAATGTAAAATATCAAATAGAAGCATATTGTGCATAATCAGAAGCATATTCTGCACATGCGACTCGTGGCTGGGGGGGGGGGGCAGGGATAGTATCAGGGTGGCCCTGGCCACCCCCTTGGGGGCGGCACTGCTTGGAAAGTCGCATATTGTGAAGACTTTAATGATTTATTGATTTATTTCTTATCTTAAAAGGGATGCCGTACCAGGACGCGGTGCTTCTAGAGGACTAAAACCCAAACTAAAGACGCGCTTCACAGAAAGTTGAATCAGTTCATCCGGCCGCAACATTTATTGAGAGAGAAACGGCTCATCACTCGTTTCAGTGGCCTCTTCAGTCTCTCGGAAGACTTGGGATTTCTGTGATTTTCATACCTGGATTATTGAGCATGCGTAAAGACATAATGATGAGATTAGTATGGTCATGGTAACTTACTTTTTATCAGAACACATCCGTGGTTCGAGTCAGTTCCTATCCAGCCACGGAAGTCACTTTAATGAACTTCCTCAAATAGCTAATATGCATAGCAGCATAATTAATATGTTTCCATCAGTCTCATATGTGGGTTTTTGATACTGACCAGGGTTTCAGTGTTTGTGTCGCCTTTAGGCTAACATTCTATCATCTGCACTACTCCTTTGTTTAAAGCCAGTCCACCAAAACAATATGTGGGCAGATTATGTTTGTAAAAGCACGAACAAATTACAGACTGGCTATCTTAATTACTGGTATTTGCAAACTGGTGTTGACATTATACAATAAAAACTATCCACCCATCCATTATCCAAACTGTTTATCCTGCTCCCAGGGTGGCAGGAATGCTGGAGCCTATCCCAGCAGTCATTGGGCGGCAGGCAGGGAGACACCCTGGACAGGCCGCCAGGCCATTACAGGGCCGACACACACACACACACACACACACATTCACATGTATAGGGACAATTTAGTATGGCCGATCCACCTGACCCACATGTCTTTGGACTGTGGGAGGAAACCCACGCAGACACAGGGAGAACATGCAAACTCCACACAGAGGACGGCCCGGGACGACCCCCAAGGTTGGACGACCCCGGGGCTCGAACCCAGGACCTTCTTGCTGTGAGGCGACCGCGCTAACCGCTGCGCCACAGTGTGACCATGAAAACAATTACTTTTCAAATATATTTCTAAAATAATATCAAAGCTAGCTCCGTTTACTACCACAGAAAGATGGGTCGGTTCATCTGGATCCGTTTATTAAGAGAAACGTGTCATCGCTCATCTAAGCGACCTCTTCCGTCTCAACTGACTGCAGGTACCCCCGCCCTTATAAACAATAACTACCAGAGCAAAAGGTTGGTTTCATATGCAAATTGCCGTGACCATTAACTAGAGTTACAATGAGCACAGGTCCTAGTCGCAGAGGATTAGTGGAACATTAATGGCTGACGCGTGATGTCCTGGTCTGACATGTAAACGCCCGGCCAGAACTCCGCAGTCTACACCCATCTACAGGCCAGTGGCCACTCTTTCAAGGATTGATAGGGAGGAACGCTGGTTTGAATGGGGAGTCAAAGAGGCCACCTATATGTGAAGAGGGAACGACCATCCCTGAACCAGAGGGAGGGGGGGGGGGGGCTAAGAGTACGTCTGTTAGCATCTTGCTGTGATTGCAACTATTCCCCAATCCTCTGTGAATAGTGCACATGACCATTGAAGCTCTAGTTAAGGGTCACACCCATATTAGCATAGGAAACTGATCGTTGGTTTCGGTCGTTTTGCCCCTGTATTGTTTATAAGGGGGGGGGGGTACCTGCAGTCAGTTGAGACTGAAGAGGTCCCTTAGATGAGCGATGAAACGTTTCTGTCAATAAACGTCGTGTCCGACTGATTTCTTTACCTGGATTGTTGAGGACGCATCAAGACGTTCTGTTTCCTACCGTTCTCCTCTCTTAATTTATTCAGATATCCATTGGCTCCGGCCAAGGTTGGCCTGAGAGTAAGATCAATACACTTATACGGACGTTTTCCTTAAATTTCTAGCAAAGAATTCATCATTGTCAGCCATTCAGTAAATGTAAGATAAAATCCAATTGAAGCGCTGCTGGAGTCATTGTTGTTAAATTGCAAAAACCTACTTATATTTAGATAAAATCTAACTACTATGTCCCCTTTGGCATGACTGAGGTATAGCTGTAACAAAAGAGAGAGAGAGCATCATCCTCATAATAGTATTATGATTATATCTTAAAGTTCCATTATAATTCTGTTATCCTCGTTCAGTGTTGTATTGTGTAAACTGTGTAAACACAACATCCATTGCACGCTGTCCGTCTTGATAGAGAGATCCCTCCTCTGTTGCTCTCCCCGAGGTTTCTACCTGTTAAAGGGTTTTTTTTTTAGGGAGTTCTTCCTTATCTGACACAAGGGTCTAAGGACAGGATGTTGTGTTGCTGTTCCTCTTTCAAAATAGTGTGCATTGATATTATGCGTGTGGGTGTCGTGATCACCACATCTTTAGCGTCATGTCTTGAAAAGTCAACGCTGCATGTTTCATTCCAAATGATGCTTTCTGTTAAAAAAAAAAGACGTCCTTTTCAAAACTGCACCACCACTCGACATCGGTGTATTGTCTGGGCTGACTTTAAGGGGCACTCATATATTGGAAACACAAACCCCGAGAAGACGGGTCTTGTCCTGACGTTGTCTTGGATGGTCACAGCCTCGCACTCTCTTTACAAGTTTATTATTATTATTATTATTGTTAGAAGAAGAAGAAGACCACCACCACCACCACAACCAGAAGAAGAAGACCACCACCACCACCACAACCAGAAGAAGAAGAAGAAGACCACCACCACCACCACAACCAGAAGAAGAAGAAGACCACCACCACCACAACCAGAAGAAGAAGAACAAGACCACCACCACCACCACAACCAGAAGAAGAAGAAGAAGACCACCACCACCACCACAACCAGAAGAAGAAGAAGACCACCACCACCACAACCAGAAGAAGAAGAACAAGACCACCACCACCACCACAACCAGAAGAAGAAGAAGAAGACCACCACCACAACCAGAAGAAGAAGACCACCACCACCACCACAACCAGAAGAAGAAGAAGAAGACCACCACCACCACCACAACCAGAAGAAGAAGAAGAAGACCACCACCACCACCACAACCAGAAGAAGAAGAAGAAGACCACCACCACCACCACAACCAGAAGAAGAAGACCTCCACCACTTTATTTTGTCATTGTAGGTTACAATGAATTTTGTCTTCTGCATGTTGCCCATCCTATTATATAGGAGCAGTGAGCAGCTGCAGCGCCCGGGGACCAACTCCAGTTCTTCTTTCCATTGCCTTGCTCAGGGGCACAGGCAGGAGTATCAACCCTAACATGCATGTCTTTTTGATGGTGGGTGGAAACCGGAGCACCCGGAGGAAACCCCACGTAGACACAGGGAGAACATGCAAACCCCACACAGAAAGGACCTGGGGTTCGAACCCAGGACCTTCTTGCTGTGAGGCAACAGCGCTGACCACTGGGCCACCGTGCCACCGGACCGTCACCCAGCACATTTAAATTTTGTGCATTAACTGTGTATTCTAGATTACCTGGCTCTGTGTAATCTATGATGTCACGTTATAATTCTGTTATTTCTGTGTGTTTTGTGCTTTCGACACCTTTCGCGCGTCTGTCCGTGCTGGAAGAGGGATCGCTCCGCTGTTGCTCTTCCTGAGGTTTCTCCCATATTTTTTTCCTGGTAAGGTTTTTCTTGTGGAGTTTTTCCTCATTCGGGTCTAGGGTCCAAGGATAGAGGATATTGTACTATGACATATACTGTCATATTTCGTTGTGTATTGTACTGACTGTAAAGCCATTTGGGATTACCTTGGGCTAAACTTGACTTGGCTTTATTTTTTTCTCATCTTGTGGGACCAGTTCACTTCCAGACTGAACAAAAGAGTAAATTAAAAGCTGAGCAGAGGAAAAATCCATTGTGTTGGCTAAGTAGTCCCCCAGTCCCAAAATCCAAATATCTAATTGCTGTAATTATAAGTCACCTACACATAGAAACTCAATTACTGCGACACAGAACTTATCAGGTAGGGCAGCGGTGTCCTATGGGTTAGAAATGGGGTCTTTTGAATGGCAAAAAAGACAGGGAATTTGAATGAATGGTTCTCCTCCCTCAGTCAAAATACGTCCTGATGGGACAGATGTTGAATACAAGCAAGACGTTTCAAAAAGCAGGCAAATGAAACCGCATCCATTTTGTCCTGCTTCAGACCACTGTCATCTTTTACATGAATAGTTTTTTTTTATGGAAAGCCAGTTAATTAATATATATACTTAGCACAAAAAGTAAGGAAATGTGTGTTTGGTAGATTATTTCTTTGTTGTAACAATGCTTCTTGGCAATAAATCTTATACTGTTGGAAAGCCTGTTTATTTCCCTTTTAAATGGGGCCACATTGGTAAGGAACATGCATTTGTGGGATGAGCAGCAGAGGTGAGTATGTGGGTCGCGCCCATGAAAAATTTGCCAAATCTTCTCCGCCAATGCCAAACAGCTTATTTTGCTGCTGCTATTGACTCTTGTTTTGAGCTTCTGGTACCCCAGGTGCTGACAATCAGCTGCCTGCTATAAGATTTATTGCCAAGAAGCATTGTTACAACAAAGACATAATCTACCAAACACACATTTCCTTGCTCTTTGTGCTAAGTTTATACTATATATATGCTGGAATAGGCTCCATCATCCCCGTGACCCTGAGAGCAGGATAAGTGGTTCAGATAATGGATGGATATATATATATATATATATTATTTCTTGTACCTTAAGTGGCGCTTAGTTGATTCTTGCCCTGATCAAGTCAAGTTAATTTCATTTGCATAGCCCATTATTACAAATTTGCCTCAGTGGGCGTTACAGCAACACAACATCCTGTCCTTAGACCCTCACATTGGATAAGGAACAACTCCCTTAAAAAGAAACCCTTTAACAGGGAGAAAAAAATAGAGATAAACCTCAGGGAGAGCAACAGAGGAGTGACCTCTCTTCCAAGACGGACAACGTGCAATGGATGTTGTGTTTACACAATTTACACAATACAACATTGAAAAAGGATAACAGAATTATAATGGAATTATAAGATATATGAAGAATATGATGAGGAGGATGCCAAGCAGTGTCCAGACGCCACCAGAACAGCCAAGGACCTGAGCCACGAGACCACCATCATCATGTAGGCCTGACAGGATGACAGACTACACATGCACACGGGAGACTCACATCACACCATTCACATACATGGGAGAAGAGACAAGAAAACCACTAACAGCTAACCACTGGGCGACACGGTGGTTAGCGCTGTCACCTCAGAGCAAGACGGTCCTGGGTTCGAACCCCGGGGTAGTCCATCCAACCTTGGGGGTCACGCTCTGTGTGGAGTTTGCATGTTCCCCCACGTGTCTGCAGTGGGTTTTCTCCGGGTGCTCTGGTTAAAAAGACATGCATGTTAGGGTTAATACTCCTGTCTGTGACCTTGACCGAGGCATGGCAAGATGAACTGGAGTTGGTCCCCGGGCGCTGCATGGGCGGCTGCCCACTGCTCCTGCCTACACAGCTGGGTTAAATGCAGAGCATGAATTTTCCCACGGGGATTAATAAAGTACATCAAAATCAAAAATGAATAAATAAATAAACCATTAGTCACACATCGGAGTGAGAGAGGATATAACATTGAAACGGGATATGAATTTATAAGAGATATATATATATATATAAAAAATGTGATGAGGAGGAAGCAATTTTTTTCCTTAAATGATATCGAAATGATGAGCAGTGAACTAGGAGCAATGCCTCTGTGATTGACATTTGAATCTACCAATGATGAGTCCTCAGTTGATTGCGCGAAGCAGTCCTTCCTTCTCTAGTCTCGAACCGGATTCACCCAAATTACTCAATGAGGTTTAATAGGACATGGGACCTCTCCCTGTAGTCTCTGTGATGGTGGTGTCCTTGCACGAGGCACCGGGAGGAGCCAACGTGGATAATCATTAGAATTAAGAAGCAGGTAAAGGCACCACCAGTAAACCTGAGCACGCGGAGCCGGAAAACCTTAATTTTGCGGTGATTATGGGATTTTGAAATCGTAAGCCGTTATCAGCGGCACTCTCGCTATGCACCCTTGCCTGGCTGAGTGGTACAGCTTTCCAATTTGAAAAATAGGGCACATGCAATCATGTTGAAAGGGCAGAGCAAATGTTAACACATTAGAAGGTCACCAAAACTAAACGTGGTGCATGTTGGTTTGAGGTGCAGTGGGTGATGCTGGTTAAATAGAGCTGAACTTCGCTGGGACGTTCTTGTAGTTGGGCTCCAATTCTAACGGGTGGCATGAAATGAAGCTGTCTGAATCATTAGTACCCTTGATCGCAATATAAACAATGGATAATTTATACCCGGATGTTGAGTCTTATCTTTTGCAAAAGGCTCACCCGGTTCTTTGATTCAGGTCGACACAGGCAAATAAGAAGTCAGACGACTTCTTGCTGGTTCGTGATGTTTTATTGGCACGCGACAGAATAGTTCCCAGGTAATGCTGCAGCTCTGGAGACGTACCCTCGGTGCAACCGGGAGTCGTCTGCCAAATAGTGGGAGAACATAATCTTAAATACTAAAACAACAAGGCGTGGTGCTTTTCGGAGACAGGCGTGATCTTCTTCTTCTTGGTTTCCTTTCGTCACTGTCGGCCCCGTTTCCCTCATGTTGTCTTGCAGGTGTATGTGCATAGCGTTCCTGATTCAAGGCCGACCTAATGAGGTTGGTGCACATAGTGCTTCTACTCCAAGGCCGTCTCGATCAGGCCGGCGTACAGTGTTCCTACTCTCAGGCCCAGCTCCTTTACGGAGGTAGAAGGCGTCTGTAATGGAAATCCTCAGTTTTATAACGCTTGGTGGGGAAAAAAGAGTGGGTTCATTGCTTAAAACAAAGTTTGTGTAGCAGCTTCTCTTTGCATTCACATACTGCAATCCATTTGATATCAATAAATTTAGTTAACTTTGACAGGGGTCAGACCCCAGACCCCCCCCCCACACACACACACACACACATTCCAGTGCTAGTTTTGATGGGGTATTCTTTTTCTTTATCAGCGGGTAACATTCATATCCCACCATTAGTCATCCAGGAAGACAATAGAAACATCAACTAAAGGAAAATTAATTCTGGCTAGCCAATCTGCCCCCCCCCCCGCTCTCTCTCCTTCTCCCAGCCAAACAATGGTCCATTCCCCCTTTTAGATAGGCCCGAAAATAGACCGGAGTTCGCTTTGTGTGGCAAAACAAGCGAAAGTGCACTCAGCCGATAGAGGAAAACAGGGAGCGTTTCCATCCACATCTCTTGGTGTATTCCCATTTCGGCCATAAGCGATAATTATAGGATGCTTTTGGAGTTCATCCTTCTGTCTTCAGTCTAAAGTTGTGTGTGCGGTGTGTAACCAGGTTAAAATTAATGTTTTTATTTTATTTTGAGTATGAAATATCACCAAATCCTGTCTGTGTGCTGCTATTTGTGTTTACTACATTTTATTTTATGTCATTATTTCTTTTATGTATGTTTTATAACGACCGTCATATACTTGTACTGTCGCTTTAAGAGAGAGGTCTTGTGGGTACACGGAAGAGGGAACGCGGGAGAGGCCATTTTTGTTTTGTGGGAGGAGTCTCAAGCAGCGACCGAGCCGAGCCACGCGTGTTTCTTACCGGAGGATAGTTTTGCTGGTTGAGGAGAACGTAACCTTGAGTATCCCTGTAAGAAGATACTGCAAGCTGTGGGATAAAGTACTTGTTTATCCTTTCTTACATCGGAGTCCCGTGGACGGTTTCTCCTTCTAACGCACACGAGTGAAGTCCGGGCAGTGGTTGAACTTCGACCCCCACGTCTGTAAGAAACTGGAGGACTGGACGTTTGTCGAAGGGTTTGAAACCAAAATAAATGGCAAGGTGGGCCAAATAGAGTCCTGTGTGTCCCCCCTCCTTCCTTGATCATGATGATGATGATGAGAGACTGAGGGCCCCCCACAACACCTGGGGCCCCACCCAAAATAGAACACAACGCAGAGCTAATGATGAGAGTGACGGGCGTGCAGCAGGCTGACCAGCATAGAACAGCATAGGACTGCCCCCGTTACAGGTGCTTGGAAAATCTCAAATGAAAAGGGGAAAAAAAGGACTCTCTGCATATACGTGTTTTTATTTTTGCACGCTGGGGTCTTATGAAATCATTGGTGGAACCGGCTCTCGGTAATGGAAATATCTCAAGATGTCAACCTCTCCAATTCACTCTTTAATAATCCTGCTGTGTCTCCACTCCCAACATGGCGCCAGGCTTTGGTGCAGTGCAAATCAATAGTAAAGCGGTGGGGAGCAAGGAGACCCGGGGCCTCAAGTTGCGATGCTGTGCCAGGCTTTGCAAAAGGAGGAAATCGGTAAGAGGTTGGCTTGTGATGAACCAATCACCTTAAAGCATGGCAACCAGGAAGTCCCTCCCACGACAGGTCGGCTCTCTAAAGGCGTGTGCTCCTTATTTTCCTCAATCAAATACGTTTTCTAACCTATACTCACTTTGAAGATGATGACTTGTTTCGCCAACTCCAAGGGTAGATCGATACATAACCCTGTGGCCTAGCATAGCGTGTTTAGTGAGGCTAGCGTGCAAACTTTAGCCCGGAAGCCACAGCGGGTCACGCAAACTTCCCGATGACGTCATCGAAGGAGCTGCGCTAGTTTTTTTTTAAATATATTTTTATTGAACATTGTTCATATTCATGCACAGATTCTTGAAAAAAGCTCGTTACAAAACAAACATGGCAAATATACGTTCCATCCAAAAATACATAGATATATCCAAAGTGCCAAAGGGAACAGTATGTAAACATTTCTATACAGCATATCAGGAAGTGCATAGAGATTGAATGTCACGTGACAAATATTGGTAATGTATTACGAAAATAAAGGTACAAACAATGATAAATTAAAAACATGACTTACACTAATTGAAAATAATAAAACACAGTCCATCTTACAAGGGGGAATTAATAAGGATGTCAGTCTTCTAATTCAGTGGGAAAATGTCTTAACACCTCCTAAATCTTTAGAGCTTTTGTATCGGTCATTAGTTTTAAAGATTTCAAGTATAATCTAAATTCATTTAAAAAAAACAACAAATTTGGGGGATGACTTAAAGTATCTATTTTTATGAATAAAGAGCTGCGCTAGTCACGCTGTTCCCGCTTTAATCCCGCGGCACCGGATATGACGTGGCATTTGGCGCGGACGTGCCGTTAGGCTGCCATTTTTCACCGCTGAGTTTAACGTTTGAAATTCGAGTCCCAGGTACGTGTCCTCTGTTTATATATTTGTAAAAAAAAAGTTGTCTAATGCTGTCTGGCATTAGCGTCTTAATGGTTGGTTTCGGTGATGGCTGTCGAGGGGATTAGCCACGTCAGACCTTAAACCCAAACATAAAAGAGTAAAAACCCCAAAACCATGAAAATGGGATTGTTTCAGATTAAAAGCTGCATAGAGATGTTAGTTCTTAAACAAAATTATTATCTTACACAAAGTTTCTGATGAAAAACATTGTATTGTAACGTACATGGATAGGTGGACACGCTGGCCGCTGGCTGACGGGTCTGACCCTTTAGTCGAGCGGTTAGCGATGCCTCCTGCGGTGCGGGCGATACGGGTTCGCCTCCCGGCCGCGGCAGTTCCTGTGATGGCGTTGCCCCCCAAATTCGCTACAGTAATCAGAAAGCAACACTGGTGTTGGAAACATAATGGGAACTATTTCTATAGTTTCCATCATATTTCCATCTGCCCATTGAATTCTTCCATCTATCCATGGAAAAGGTTTTTTTTTCTCTTTTTTTGTTTTCATACGCATTTGATGACCAGACGATGCTCAACAAATGACAAGAAACAGAATAATCTCAGCCCGAACATTTATCAGGTGTGAAAGGATGTGGAAAAAAAACCATTGTTTCCGGTGAGAAACGAAATTGAAACGTAATCTCATATGTCGCTATTGACCGTCATTTTGACGGCCAAATCAAAGGCTCTCAGCAGGCCTTCTAAACAACTGGGGGCAAATGTGTCCTTCTGTATCTTTTTGCGCGTGCAATTTACATAAAAATCTACACCATGACGAGGGATGCTGACAGCATTTGGGGAACCAGAACTGATAAGCCCCGTTTTTGCACAATTGATTGATGTTATCTCAGACGCACAAAGTCAAGCTCCCCGTGATTCAATTATAAAGACAGTCCAAGACAGAGTCACCTTCATGATGAATATACACAACTCCAGTGCAGCACTGCGAATCAACAGGAGGGAAGGAATTAGAGAAGAGGAGGAATATGGAAGGACGGCCCCAAAGTTTCTGTCTTATCCCCCTCCCATTTTGTGATTTGAGGACTCGGCTAATTAAAACAGAGTACCCGGGCAGTCGATGACGGCCGCTGTTGCCATGGCGCTCCCCTTCAGATGTTCAATGAAGGGGAAGGGGTATTAGGGCCATAAGGAATGACAGTGCTGGCTACTCACACATAATTGCTCACCCAGGGAGGATGCAGTGAGACTGGTGGCCTGACGAACGCCCGAGGTGTCAGTTCCTGTCAAGATGATGAAGCTCTTCACTGCGCCCCAACCGCCACGCTTTGAGACCCCGCCGCAGTCGAACAGCGACGTCAATTTCAGCTTTATAAATCTTAAATTGATGAAATATGAGGTGGCTGTATCTTCGAACTAAGCCTTAGTTAGGGTTCTCTTGAAGTGTGGCACTCTTCTAGGGGCTTGTCTTTAGGTCAGAGCCTGGGGTTCAGTTTATGAAGCGGTTCAATTTAGGTGTCTTTGGAAAAAGGGGAAGATTCCTTTACTTTAAAGCAAACCCATCACACGTTCAGACACATCTTCGTGGAGTGCCACGGTTCAGCGAGGTGAAACAGAAATGAGGGAGACTTTGAGCTGGTTCAGCTGTACAGTCCAGTATATTCCTTTTCAGACACAGGAAAGTATGGATCCAGCTTTCACCTGAATCTATTTTTTGTTGCAGGTCTTAACCACAGGAGGGGAGGGGAGCTATCACAACAGCAGGGCAGTCTCTTAATTCAGAGTTCACTGACACGTACGTCATCCGACGTTGCTTAGCTCCCCCCCCGGCGGAGCGCTAAAATTAGAAAAGAAACGGGAAGATGGACTGGCGAGGCCCAGAAATAACCTCCGATGGCACGGATTCACATCTGGCGCAGCAGACGCTGGCCACGTACTCTCTGGAGGGAGAAAAGAGGAGTGGATTATGGTTTTAAGGATGTCGGGACAAGTAAGATAAAACTAATCTGATGGAGGGAGTTACTTAAATAAAGTGACAAATGACCGCCATCCAACTAACGCTCTTTGAGGGATGGGGGCATTATTTTAATCTCCTCTAGTTAATTTATCCGTGACCTGCACACACTCGTGGGAATCCCTTCCCATTGTTCCCGCGGAAGACCCTGTCGTGGTGTTTAGGATTTAGGATTCTAACAGGCCTGAGATGTGGAAAAGTATAAAATGGAGCTCTGCGGCCAGGCATGCAAAATAAACGGAATAGATGTAAGGCCTGTAATTGCACACTGGGGGCCCGCGACATAGTTGTCATGGGTCATCTGTGAGACCGGAGCTGGACGCCTTCGCGTCCTGCGTTTCCGTGTCAGTCTGAGGAGATGCCACCAGCCAGCGTGTCTTGGCAGCACTGGAGAGAAAAACTCAAAGAGAAACATCTGTTTGGCCGGTGGACATGTTGTCGTCTTCTGGAGGAAGGACAGACTCTCAGAAGATTGGCATCTGTGTCTCTAATTTGGCACTCTTCCCTGCCTCCCTCTCTCTCCCCCTCTCTCTCTCGCTCCCCAGATCCTCTTCAATTTGCGTTCCCTCGCATCCCCTCTTGTTGTTTCTCTTATTTTTTTTATTTTTATTTTTATTAATTCTAATTTCATCTAACGCTGCCACGTAATCAACTGTTATTATGGCGTGTCTAAATAATTTTCGGTGTCACGGTACGACAGTAACACGGATGATGGTGGCAAGGAACGACAACAAAGACACCAACAACAACAACCAAACGACGTCAAAAACACTGCAAATGTAATTAAATTCACAGTATTTTTAGTCGGAGACACGACAAAGGGAAGATGTATTGCGCGCTCTATTTAAAGGGGAAGGCCTACTGAGGAATTGGGTCTTACTGTGGAAGGGAACGGGCCGTGGTAATTGTTTTAAAACAGATAACCGTTCCTAAAGCCTCAAGCTCCAATTCACGACAATGCAGTCCTCAGATGATAATCTTTGAGAATTAATACTCGGAAAATCTGAAAGTGCTACATGATTGACGGGGTCGTTAGTTCAGCTTTCACGTAGTATCGGGAACACAGATATTCAGACTGCAAAATAAGAAAAATGACATGGCTCGTACTTCATAATCATTTATCCCAAAGAAGCGCTGGGATTACATGGCGGTGAAGCCCCCCCCCATCATCCCTGGTTGGCCAAAGTCTTCAGCTGTCAGGTCCAATAATTGTGAAATGATAGCTTGACAGGCGGTGTAATTACTTGTTAACATGTGACAGGGGGGCTATCTGGGAAAATATCACAAATCGTCACCCCCGGAGAGGTAGGAGACAAAAGACGGCCTTCGCGCCGAATGGCGGTTGTGCTATGCTGTTATATTGAAGTCAAAATGTCAAAGTAATTTTCCAGACAGGGGCCTGGCATGTCAGCGCCGGCTCCTGGAATATTCAGGATTAGGATCGGCGCTCATGTGTCCGTTAAGAATGATTGAGCTTCAGGAAAGGCGCTTTGGTTTATTGAACACAAGGATTTATCTGATCCTCTCAACCAGCTCAGATCACTTAATGCTGCCTGGCTTTCCCCCCAAATGAATTCCTGTGATTAGACCGGGCACCGCCTGGCCTACCAACTCTGCTGAAGGCATATGGGCGGGGAGGGAGGTTTGCAGAAGTCTGAATCATTATAGTTTCATATTTTATTATGGAGGGTGGAGAGAGAGGAATGGGGAAACAATGTGGAGTTGTGGTTGTGTTCCAGCTGTCTCGGTGGACAGTGTTCGGTCGCCCCTGAGCAGAGGACCGAGCTGAAGAGCTCGCTCCCCAATTAGAGAATGAGGGTTATTGTATGATTTATGTACAATTTCTTTTTCTTGGGGGGGGGGGGGTTCCCCCCCCTTTTCTCCCCAGTTGTACTTAGTCAATTGCCCCGCTCTCCGAGCCATCCCGGTCGCTGCTCCGCCCCCTCCGCCGATCCGGGGAGGGCTGCATGCCTCCTCCGATACATGTGGAGTCGCCAGCTGCTTCTTTTCACCTGACAGTGAGGAGTTTCGCCAGGGGGGGTGTAGCACGTGGGAGGATTACGCTATTTCCCTCAGCCCCCCCCCCAAACAGGTGCCTCGATCGACCAGATGAGGCACTAGTGCAGCGACCAGGACACATACCCACGTCCGGCTTCCCACCCGCAGACACAGCCAATTGTCTCTGTAGGGACGCCTGACCAAGCCGGAGGTAACACTGGGATTCGAACCGGCGATCCCCATGTAGGTAGGCAACAGAATAGACTGCTACGCTGCCCTGACGCCCCGATTTATGTACAATTTCAACATCAATATCTTCTGCACTTCTCTTATTTTCCCTTTCTTACACTTACTATATTTAGAGATGTCTAACCCAGTGTTTCCCAACCCAGCCCTCAAAGACCCCCCTATCCTGCAGGTTTTCTTTGCAACCCTGAATAGGTACACGTTTGTAGTTATTCAACCGATCAGCGATGAATGATGTCAGCTGTTGCACACCTTGCACAATTAAGTGCTGTGAGATGATGGGTTGGGTAAGTACAAGCAGGGCTACCTATGCAGGGTGACAATGAAAATCTGCAGGATAGGGGTTCCACGTGGACTGGGTAGGGACATGCTGGTCTAACCTAATGCTCAGCTCTGTCCTAATCTACATTTCTGTAATGTCTTGCTGCATGCTCCATAATGCAGGTCAGGAAATGAAAGAAGGCTCAACCGGATACAACATTTATTGACAGATACGTTTCATCACTCTCTAAGTGACCTCTTCAGCCCCTTCTGTAAGCTTGCGGTGTGCATGTTGTCTATGTTCCGTGTAACCGAGAGCAGCCGAAATCCCTTGTGTGTGATCAAACTTCTCTGATGAAAACCAACTTGACTCGACTTGATGTACCCTGACGTGTTGTCGTGTTTGCCTTTGAGCTATAGATCTTTGGCCTGTTGCCACCGAGGCACACTTACAGCAGCACCGCGAGACCAGGAGGACAAGTAAAGAACGAAATGAACCGAGAGAGAGAGAGAGAGAGAGAGAGAGAGGAAGGGAGACGGAGAAAGAAAGGAGGAAAGAAAAAAAACAAAGCATGGAAGAAAGAAAGAGGGCAAGGTAAGCACCGAGCACCGGGAGTTGGGGGCCTTAAGGCAGCCATTTCTATAAATGCAGTTCCTTTATGCCTTCTTAACCCTGCACCCATCAAATCATCCCTGTCGGGGAAAATGTGCAGATAAATCACCCTCCCTCTCCATAAAACCCTACTCTACACCCGTCATTATCCTACGAGCGGCGGGGCTTGTTGATCCCGACAACATCTGCCGCCTGAAAACCCAGAATGTTCCGCACTCTTATTGGACGGTGGGGGCCTTTTAAACTCGTATCATTTGTATTAGCCCATCAGCGAGCGCTCCCTCCCTCATTACCTCCCCTTTTTTTTTTAGGATCCCCTGTTTTTCTCACCTCCAGTCTTCTGAATCAGCCAGCTGCTCGCCGTCTCCCAGCAAAGCTGGGGGGAAATAAGGAACAGCAGCAAGTGTGAGTTTTTGCGCTCTTTAATTTTAACAAGCCCACTATTTTCCACTTTTCTTTTTATTCCGTGGGGTTTTAAGAACGTGCTTTGTGCCGTGGGAACAGGTGATGGGTAAATCAGGGGGCAGCTCTGTGAGTCGTGCAAAAATAAAAGCTCGCCGAGGGTCAAAACAACACGTCTTCTGTGTTATTTATTTATTTGTTTGTTTGTTTTCCGTCTGATCGTGTTCACGTTGTGTTTAGGCGCTTTGCAATATAGCTCGATAGCCTGTGCAACTGGCTTGAATGAGGGGTTACGACAGTTTATCCAACCCTTTGCGTCTCAGCGGAGGCAGAGGGCTGCGCCTCGGCGGAGGCGCTGGTTCAAGAGCTGGCTGCTGGCTTTTAAATGGGTGAGGAAACACTGACGGTTCGACCACCCCTGCAGCAGAGAATTTGTTTTTTTTTGAAAATAAAGCGCCTAATTAGGCCAAATTCACAGAATGTTAAATATCAGTAATAGCGAACTGATTAAGACGTGTTTGCACGGAGTACTTTTCATATTTGTACTGTAGTTTACCAAGATGTTGGCGATGGGGGGGGGGGGGTAGTTCACTGCAAAATTCAAAGCTGCTCCTGCAAATCAATGCACCAATGTTACTGGATGAAAAAAAAAATGATGTCATCTATCATCCATAAGTCACTTTACTGAGCCTGTGGAGTTGGGGTTTGTGCTGCAGCAGTGCGGTTTATGATCAAGTCGAACTTTATTATCCCACCAGGGCAAATTAGGTTGCAAGCCGGTAGTATATACAAAAGACACGCCCATCGTAAAAGAACAGTCAGCATAATGCAACGATCTAGACAGATCACAGGGACAAACAGTACAAACGCGGGGTCACTTCAAGTGAAGACCGTGCAACAACAAAAAAAAACCCAGCTGAATGCTGAGCACATAGAGTGTTTGGGTGCAGAGATCACTTGTGCGAATTCAGAATAAGAGATTTCCCATGACACGGGCCTTTAACGATGCGACGCCTCTGGTGACTATGCAGGCTGGCTCATACGCCGTAGGGTAAACAGTTGTAGCTTCGGGCACAAGACTTGGTCTTTTGGCTCTCGGTCAGAAGGGGCTGCGTTTGGACTATCCTAAATGTTAATATTGTCGTCGTATTTTAATGCCTCAGCCAGTGTCCTGCAGTGGTAGTAGTATGCCATGTGTAGTTTTGGCCCTGGACATGGCATATTGAGTTTGAGTCCAGGTCATGACCTTCGATGCACGGGATTCCCCGTCTCCCCGATGCGTCCTCTTCATCCCATCCAATAAAATAAAACAGCAAAAAAAAATGGCCATGGTTAAATGTGTTCCCTAAGGCAGGAAGTCAATGCCAGTCAGCAACAGTGTGCAGACTTTGACAACAGAACTACAACTTGAATCACACCACCTTCGCCAGGTTTCACCTTAGATGTTGTCAGCAAAAAACCCCATGGGGCTCTGAACTCAAATATATATATATATATATATATATATATATTACACTCTGTTTTAGTGAAGTATGCTAATGTTATGGTGGGGAGCAGGTGGAGAGCAGTAGAAAAATCCACAGTGGCCAAATAAAAATAGTAAATTGGAAGTGATGCCCGGTGTCTCGGTTTTGCTCAATCAGTCTGAATGCCTTCTTGGTTGTTATGAGACGGATTTAAAAAGTGGCTTGTATTTATTTATCTGTATTTGTTTTATTTTGTGTGTGTGTGTGTGTGGTACCCACGACATGCCCGAGAGCAGTCTCATTGTCTTGCTTGGCTAGCGTGAATGCTGAGCTAACACCACGGCTGTAATCTGTCACCGCGGAGATTGCGATTGTCCCAGCATTGTTTTACAAGCTGTTGAGGACTAGGGCAGATAAGCTTTATCCTGTCCTCACTTTCTGCGTGAGCCTTTGAAATCCATCTGTCAATAAGACAGAAACAGTTTTAGAATTGGAAAACCTTGCCTTACCGCAGCGGCCGGCATCGTGGTGGTGCTGGTGGTGGTGGTTTGAAGCATGTGTAGATTGAGAATGCATGGCCACGGCTTGTAGTTTGGTGTGTTTTCAAGTAATTCAAAGTCTAGGATGGTATGTTAAAAGATGAGCTCCTGCAGTGTGTGTATTTACAAAGGTTCTATCCATCTATCTATCGCTCTATCTATCTATCTATCTGTCCGTCCGTCCATCTATCTATCTATCTGTCTGTCCATCTGTCCGTCTGTCCATTCATCCATCTATCTATCCATCTATCTATCTATCTATCTATCTATATATCTATCTATCTATCTATCTATCTATCTATCTATCTATCTATCTATCTATCTATCTATCTATCTATCTATCTATCTATCTATCTATCTATCTATCTATCTATCTATCTATCTATCTATCTATCTATCTATCTATCTATCTGTCTGTCTGTCTGTCTGTCCATCTGTCCATTCATCCATCTATCTATCTATCTATCTATCTATCTATCTATCTATCTATCTATCTATCTATCTATCTATCTATCTATCTATCTATCTAGCTGTCTGTCTGTCTGTCTGTCTGTCTGTCTGTCTGTCTGTCTGTCTGTCTGTCTGTCTGTCTGTCTGTCTGTCTGTCTGTCTGTCTGTCCATTCATCCATCTATCTATCAATCTATCTATCTATCTATCTATCTATCTATCTATCTATCTATCTATCTATCTATCTATCTATCTATCTATCTATCTATCTATCTATCTATCTATCTATCTATCTATCTATCTATCTATCTATCTATCTATCTGTCTGTCTGTCTGTCTGTCTGTCTGTCTGTCTGTCTGTCTGTCTGTCTGTCTGTCTGTCTGTCCGTCTGTCCATTCATCTATCTATCTATCTATCTATCTATCTATCTATCTATCTATCTATCTATCTATCTATCTATCTATCTATCTATCTATCTATCTATCTATCTATCTGTCTGTCTGTCTGTCTGTCTGTCTGTCTGTCTGTCTGTCTGTCTGTCTGTAACATAATTTGGTGAATCATCAGTTAAAGATTCCAGCGCTTTTAAATCATATTCCTATGTCAGTGTCTAATGAAAACATTAAATTATAAAGTGTTTATGCATGCTCAATGATCATCCTTCTGTCAATAAACATATCTGGATGAACTGATTCATCTTCCTTTGATTAAATTATAAAAGCTATTTTCAAATGCAGGTTACCTGAGATTTCTCCTTTGACTGCAGTGACGCCAGGCGCTTAGTTTGTGTGTTCCATCGACATGTCTTCCCCTTGACATCAGTCACAATTATTTAGTTATTATACTATTCACAACCTTCCCTGAATCGCAGAAGGCCTTGCAGAAAGAGATTGCACGGAGGATCACTGCCGGTGGAATATATGAATGATTGCCGGTGGAATATATGAATGCAGATGTGGCTGCAGCAGAGACAGAAGAAGCACAAAATGGTCCAGCCCTGCCAAAAAAACGACTTCGGATCCGATACTGTGACTTGCACTGCATCCCGCATCGGGGGGGCACCAAGTAGAGGTCGGCTGGGAAATGCAATAGAGTTGGTTGGTCATTTGATTGGTTAGCCAGAAGGATCTGAAGCTAACCCAGTGTTCATCGTCAGTGGGGACGCCACCTTTGGCCTTTTCATTTTGATGCCTCAGTAGCAACACTGAGGTATTGATGAGCTGGCAATCAGCTTGATGCAGTTATAAGGCAATCTATCCCTTCTGCCCCCCCCCCCTCTCTCTCTCATACGCACACACTCCCTTATTGCACCAACCAATCCCCAACTAGGATCGGGCAAGCTAAGCGGATGACGAACAGACACAAGAGGGGCCATCTCCTGGCCAGTGCTGGCGGCTCTCGTCCAGCTGTGAGAGCTCAGAGCCCCGGGCAGGAGGTCAAAGGGGATGGAGGGTCATTGTGGCTGGAGGGCCGGAGCTGGAGGCTGCGGGTGAGATTACACTGGGGGGAAACAAAAGGAGAATTAAAAGAGAAAAAGACAACCGCAGATGCTTTGAGATCTACGGGCGCCGTTCTCAAAGGAGAGGGCGACTGTGGCGCCGGTATCCATCGACACGAGGTGTTTACAGTCCGGTGGAAACCGCTTACAGTGGTTATGGTTACAGCGATCAACCATTTACACGGGTCAGAAAGCTTTGAGAAATTAAAACTACAGTAATTCAATTGTTTTTCCCCTTTACTCCCATGATACTTGGCGGCTGCGGGTGCAGCCTCACGGTGATAGGCTGGTGCTGCCTGCACGCTGAAAGTCATGACGGGGGTTGGGGGGGGGGTCGTTTTCTCTCGGTGAAAAGCCTAGTCTCCCCGAGGCTTATGACGGAGTGCCGGAAACGAGCCAACGAGACGCAGCATCGAATCCCGGTGCTCCTCGGGCCGCCCCGCGTCGCCTGCTCAGACAGCGGAGGCCGCCGTGGCTGCTGGTGATGGAGGACGGAGGACGAACGTGCGCGGAGAGGAAGCAGCGATGTGGTTTGTAGTTTGGAGCAGCTGCACTGTATTTTGAAGCAGGCAATTAAATTCAGTAAATAGCGAAACTGTCCATTTCATTTACTTTATATTAATGAAATGATTATGCAAATGTCAATTAGATGGTAATTTGCATGAGCAATGAAAAGAAAGAAAAAAATGGGTTATAATAATCGTCCGCTTATAGTGATCAGTTTGACATTGTATGCATGCAGGATGTGAATACATGATGTTTTATTTAATGGTAAAAATGTGCATGTGCATATGTTAATGTTACCGTGTACATTTTTGTGAATGGGCAGTGAACTTTGACCTTAAAACGTTCTCTCTATTCAAAATCTCTTTATACATTATTTTAAAAACCTCACTAGTGCTATTATGGAGATATAGCCTTTGTCCATGTCTGTCCACGTCTTCGTTTGATGGCTGGGAGAGCTGGCGCTGGATCGGCTGGGGGAGCCTGGTCTGCTGCGTCCGGTGGGCCCAGGGACCACGGCCCTGCCGGAGCTGCACCCGAAGAGGAAACTTCGAGGGCGGTCTGATAGGATGCGGAAGTGGGGCAGGCTAAGCTAACTGCTAGCCCATGCAGACCGGCAGTTCTGAAACCACCGAGAGCGGTCTGGCGGCGGCCTCGCGTAGCGTTGACTGTGTTTTTGGTGCCGTCGTGTGGAGTGGGGGGAGGTGTGTCGGAGGTGTCTGGCTGGGAGAGCTGGCGTTGGATCAGCTGGGGGAGCCTGGTCTGCTGCGTCCGGTGGGCCCAGGGACCATGGCCCTGCCAGGAGCCGTGCCCGTAGAGGAAACACCGGGGGGCGGTCTGACAGGATGCGGAAGTGGGGCAGGCTAAGCTAACTGCTAGCCCATGCAGACCGGCAGTTCTGAAACCACCGAGAGCGGTCTGGCGGCGGCCTCGCGTAGCGTTGACTGTGTTTTTGGTGCCGTCGTGTGGAGTGGGGGGAGGTGTGTCAGAGGTGTCTGGCTGGGAGAGCTGGCTTTGGATCAGCTGGGGGAGCCTGGTCTACTGTGTCCGGTGGGCCCAGGGACCACGGCCCTGCCCGGAGCTGGGTCCACGGCCCTGCCAGGAGCTGCGCCCGTAGAGGAAACACCGAGGGTGGTCTGATAGGATGCGGAAGCGGGTCAGGCTAAGCTAACTGCTAGCCCATGCAGACCGGCAGTTCTGAAATCACCGAGAGCGGTCTGGCGGCGGGAGGTGTGTCAGAGGTGTCTGGCTGGGAGAGCTGGCGCTGGATTGGCTGGGGGAGCCTGGTCTGCTGCGTCCGGTGGGCCCAGGGACCACGGCCCTGCTGGAGCTGCACCCGAAGAGGAAACACCGAGGGTGGTCTGATAGGATGCAGAAGCGGGTCAGGCTAAGCTAACTGCTAGCCCATGCAGACCGGCAGTTCCAGCAGTCATCCTGGCTGGCGTTCGTTCTCTCAGACAGTGATTTCTTTTTTTGTAGTTTGATTTATTGTTCTTGTAGTTTTTAGATAGATGTGTTTTTGTCTTTGTGTTGCACTGCTGCAGGCTGGGGAAACAATATTTCATTTCATGTATGCTAGTACATGAAATGAAATGACAAAGTATTCCTGATTCCTGATACAAGTAAGCATATACACACATACACACATACATACATACGTACATACATACATGCATAAGAAGCGTTACCTCAGCGCCTCACTGTGTATGTATGAGGGTGAAAGTTAAAATAACCAGCTACTCTTCCAAATCTATCTCTGAGGGGATACGATTGCCTGCTCAAAATGAAAATAGTCTTCATCTGTATGCAGGACCTACACCACATGTGTGGTATACGGCCTGTGCGAAGAGTATCTCCATCTTCTATTGCTTGTCTTTGTGAGGGCGTGCCAGTCATACACGCTTATTACCTTGCCTTTGCCATTCTGCCTTTATTGAAGTATCCAAGGTTCACCCCTCCGGTCCTTTCTGCCGTCCTTGTCTGCAATGATCTCCACGGCTGCGTCTTGGTGTCACTGCGGCGTGATACGCTCCTGTTGGTTTGGCAGCATTGTTGTTGTTGTTGTGGTTGTTGTTGTTATTGCTTGCAGAAGCAGAGTGATAAAATAGAAATGTCAGATCACGCTGGCCTTTCCCTGCTGAAAAGGCCATATCTATGAGAATATGTAAATCCGGCGGCGTTCTCTCTGCCGCCAGTGAAATACAATGCAACACTGAACGGCACTGGGAGGGCAGTAATAAACTGACCTATGAGTCGCGGGTGGTTTTGTGCAGGGAAGTTGTGTTTCGTCGGAGGGGCCGCTGTTATAATCCACATTGCAGCCAGGCAATATCGGCACGCTTTATAGATGCCGAGACAAATCAGGAGAGGCAAGATTGAGATGGCTTGGACATGTGTGGAGGAGAGATGCTGGGTATACTGGGAGAAGGATGCTGAATATGGAGCTGCCAGGGAAGAGGAGAAGAGGAAGGCCAAAGAGGAGGGTTATGGATGTGGTGAGGGAGGACATGCAGGTGGCTGGTGTGACAGAGGAAGACGCAGAAGACAGGAAGAGATGGAAACGGATGATCCGCTGTGGCGCCCCCTAACGGGAGCAGCCGAAAGTAGTAGAAGTAGTAGTAGTAGTAGTTTATAGATGCCGTGGAAAAACAAGGCACAGCGCAGCACAGTATAGTGTAACGTGCATGGATAAGAAGACACGCTGGCCGCTGGCTGGCGGGTCTGACCCTTTAGTCTAGCGGTTAGCGATGTCTCCTACGGTGCGGGCGATACGGGTTCGCGTCCCGGCCGCGGCAGTTCCTGAGGTTGCGTTGTCCCCCCAAATTCGCTACATTGGTGTCAGAAGTGGGATGGGGAGAAGACCGTAAGGCCATCGGAAGCGTAGGCGCGCTAAGGCGTGAAGGAGCTGATATGCTTAAGCGCGGGGACGCGCTTCCCGGAGGAGGAGGGGTAGTGTAACGTGCATGGAGAAGTAGACACGCTGATTGGCGGGTCCGACCCTTTAGTCTAGCGGTTAGTGATGTCTCCTGCGGTGCGGGCGACACGGGTTCGCTGCCCGGCCGCGGCAGTTCCTGTGGTTGCGTTGTCCCCCCGAATTCGCTATGCTGGTGTCAGAAGTGGGATGGGGAGAAGACCGTAAGGCCATCGGAAGCGTAGGCGCGCTAAGGCGTGAAGGAGCTGATATGCTTAAGCGCGGGGACGCGCTTCCCGGAGGAGGAGGGGTAGTGTAATGTGGACGGATAAGTAAACACATTGGTGGGTCTGACCCTTTAGTCTAGCGGTTAGCGATGTCTCCTGCGGTGCGGGCGATACGGGTTCGCGTCCCGGCCGCGGCAGTTCCTGTGGTTGCGTTGTCCCCCCCCCCCCCCCCGAATTCGCTGTGATATTTTGCAGCAATACTGTCAATCGCAGAAAGCGAATAGAGATTTTTTTGGCGTTTCTTTTTGGTCAGGTTAACGCATAAAGCAAGATAATCCGAACCACGTGGAGATAAGTAAAAGCTGTGTGTTTTGCTCCTACAAAAAATCTTATAAAGTGAAATAAATAAGTAGGGGAGTTGAGGTGAGGTGAAATTAAAAAAAAATCACAAGAGCAGAAATGACAGATGGCTTTAGAAGTGCAACTTCATGAGTCATTGTTTGATCATATGTCATCATTTCACCTTACTCTGGGACTACATCCATGTCGAGTCTGCAGGGTTTTGATCCTGATCTGCACGGCTATCTGTCTAATTAATGCCGATCCTGAAAGCGATGGAAAATATCAGTGGGTGTATCAAAAAGGGGGATCCAACTTTCAAATTGGTGAAGATGTAGCGGGAACGATCTGCTGCCTGCCAGGGCGAGCCTTCCAGCACACATTCAGTCAGGCAACAACAGTAGTGAGCATGAACCCCTTTGCTTATGAGTCCTGGTCTGAATTAAGGTGCGAGCCAAGGTACCAAGCATCCTTTGGGAGCCCAATCACGTCGCACTGCGCCGCCTCGGCGGGAGATTTAGCCTGCCGCATTGTGAAAACGGATTTCGTCTGAATCAATAGCGCCGTAATTATGCTTCCCGCGGATCCTTCGCACCCATATCGATCATCGGGATCTGACGCCGGTTCCCATAAAGCTGTCAGTGAGTTTTGATTTGCACCAAAACATCTGCTGATGGAGAGGGCAGTCTGGCCTCAGACCTGTTTTGGTGCCAGTTAATCTGCGGGCCTTGGTAATGATGAGTCACTTAGTGGGTTGTTTAATCAAACCGGAAATTATTGTCTGGCACCTCTCCAGGCACGAGCCTCGTGCGAGCCTCGTGCACACCGTCGCAAGCTTTTGTTTTCCTAAAGGGAAATTATCCTGTTGAAACTGCACAGCTCGAGAGAACGGCTTCTAATTGGTTTTGTTTGTTTGGGGTTTTTTTGGGGGGGATAATTCTGGGGATGGAATTTCTTGGATGGAATTTTTAAGCCTCGCTGTCCGCTTGCCGTCACATTTAGCCCGGAGCAGCACTTCTTTGTGTAAGTCACATCACTCCTCTTTCGAACAGAGGAAACGACAATGGCTTGTTTTCGCTTTGTGATTCATTCACTTAATCACTTGCTCATTGTCACTACCCACTTAATCCAATTCTGGGTCACAGGGGGGGTGTGTGTGCAGTCTATCCCAGCATGCATCGGGTGGGAGGAAGATGCATGCTGGGATAGATTCCTCACACCCCACCCCCACCCCATGCGAGCCCTGAATTGGATTAAGCGTGACCGAGAGTGACCGTATGTGTTGACGCTGTGGCGAATCACCAGTCCATCACAGCGTCAACACATACGGTCACTCTCGCACCCTTCACACCTTGTGGACAATTTGATATATCCAGTTAAGCTAACATGCGTGTCTTCTCCCTGTAGGAGGAAACCCACAAAAACGGGGGTGGGGGTGAGGGTGGGAGGGGGCAGAACACACACAATCTGCACAAAAGGGCTGGGAGCAAACACAAACAATGACAGTGCTAACCGCTAAGCCTCCGTGACGCGGCGCCGCTGCGCTTTGTGAATGAAGGGTCGTCCCCTTGCTCGACGATATCGGGAGAGCAGACATCCCTTCAAGAACTGTACACGTCTGTAGTGACCACCGGTGCCGTGTGGTTGACTCTTTTTCTCTGTTGCCGGGGGGGGGGGGACTATCGTACGGGGAGCATGGCTCCTTGTCAAGAGACAGGAGCTCTCCCGAAAACAGGATTTGGGAAATTTTCGGGAGTCTCTACAACCTCCATCACCAATTTTGCTATTTGTGTATTGATTTCTGTGGTAACAGATTGTTGTATATGTATGCATACTGTGTCTGGAATTAAACACTTGTGATTGTAATGGGAGGATTCGTCACTCTTCTTCTTCATCTTCATCTTCTTCTTCCTCTTCTTCTTCTTCACCTTCATCTTCGTCTTCTTCTTCTTCTTCCAGCATGTTCCACAGAAGATTTTACAGTTTCCACCGGTACCCTGTGAGGGCAAAGCACCGATGGTGGCCATTGTCAACCTAGGCCTTGACCGATCCGGCACGGAGCCTCAACCGATCCGGTATGGTCTTGTCAATCCGCATACCGATTTGGCAAAACTTTACGTCGGATGCCCCTTCCTGACACGACCGCTAACCCTATGGACGGGGGCAATAGCAAAGCGCTGGATGCCGTCCCAGTATTCATGGACTTGCGCCCATGCCTGTCGGTGATTCATCACTCACTTACTGTGGAGATCCAGCTGTGCTGTTCTACAGAGCCTGTTCTCACCACATGGTGTCATATGCTGACCCTTTTTACAGAGCACTGATGTGTGAAAACTCGGTGAACCTGGCCCATCTGTTTGAGACAGGCCTAAGCTTAACTCGCTCGCTGACCTCTATGTCATTAATGCTCCTATATCAGACCGGAAGTGAAGCATCTATGGAACAACCGCCTTGTCTCTATACAAGTGCTGAACGATACCTTGCGTGGCATTTACCAAAGCTTTGGCAATGCGTCGACATACGATATGACACCATGGGATGAGAACGGGGTGGCACGGTGGCGCAGTGGTTAGCGCTGTTGCCTCACAGCAAGAAGGTCCTGGGTTCGAGCCCCGGGTAGTCCAACCTTGGGTATCGTCCCGGGTCGTCCTCTGTGTGGCGTTTGCATGTTCTCCCCGTGTCTGCGTGGGTTTCCTCCGGGTGCTCCGGTTTCCTCCCACAGTCCAAAGACATGTAGGTCAGGTGACTCGGCCGTACTAAATTGTCCCTATGCGGCTTGTCCAGGGTGTCTCCCCGCCTGCCGCCCAATGACTGCTGGGATAGGGCTGCAGCATCCCCACGACCCTGAGTAAGGATGAGCGGTTTGGATAATGGATGGATGGACGCGATGAGAACATGTTGTCCTGTGACCGCCATGCAAACGTGGTGGCGCAATATCAAACCAACTGATGGTGAAGAATGTCCTTACTGCTGTGTGGCCATTGCCTTTAAACCCGTCCATTTCGTATTTGCTGGGGAGTTATTGTGCTGTGTTGTCTTTGGCCGTGTCGTGTCATCGATGATGGCTGTTTAGATATTTGTCTCCGAGGCGCAGATCTGCAGATACAGAGCCAGTATGCGTGTACGCTTGCATCCTGGGTGTTTTATTGCTACCAGTGACTCACTGTAAGTGCTCCCTGAGACATACCGCTCCCGGTTCAAAAGATGAGCTCCTCCAAAAGGCCGCGGTGCAGCTTGCACCCTGCTCTGTTGTGCGGCCGCCAATCTGCTCATTTGAGGCCATCTGACGTTCGACGTTGCGTTTCCCTCCTTGACCGTCGTGAGCACGTTCTAGTGCTTGTTGTCGACTCCTTCCCTTCTTGCTGTCTGATTAGACTTGGTCTCCCCGGCTCGACGGCAGAGTCGAGGGCCCGGCTCATCAGGCCTCAGCGCGCTGCAGTGGAGAGCTCCGGCTTGTCAAGAAGCCGCGTTGTTTATTGCCAACGACGTCGCGTCCCGCTTGTGTCGTGCCCACGCACAACGAGGAATCTGTCCAACGAGGGTTTTCGAGAAAATGACAGGCGTTAAGTGTGTGGCCGTGGGAAGCATGTGAAAAGGAACCGGCACACTTTTATTTATTTGTTTACTTTCCCAGCCGAGATGCTTGCTTGGTAATGTGATGAAAAGAAAATCAGTTGATGCTTATTATTCATGTTTTTTTTTCTTTTTTTAGCCTAAAATAATCATATTATAATTATCATTTAAAACTGAACAACTCAATTATTAATCAATACATTACTATGGTTACTATTATTTAGAGATGAACCAAATCCGAGTTCAAATCAACAGGTATTAACTGATACCGAGTGCTGATCTGATCCATTACTCTTAGTTTTGCATCAGTAGGCTAAATAATTGGGGGGGTGGGGGGTTCAGGTTTGTTTTTGTTTTGTTTCAGCAACAAAGAAAAACAGACTTTCATGCATCCAGGTGACGGGGTTGTCTATCCCGTTGCCTAACAACACGGGGATCGCCGGTTCGAATCCCCATGTTACCTCCGGCATGGTTGGGTGTCCCTACAGACACAATTGGCCGTGTCTGCGGGTTGGAAGCCGGATGTGTATGTGTCCTGGTCGCTGCAAGAGCGCCTCCTCTGGTCGGTCGGGGTGCCTGTTGGGGGGGGCAGCGTGTTCCTCCCACGCGCTACGTCCACCCGGCGAAACTGCTCACTGTCAGGTGAAAAGAAGCGGCCGGTGACTCCACATGTACCAGAGGAGGCATGTGGGGCATGTGGTAGTCTGCAGCCCTCCTCGGATCGGCAGAGGGGGTGGAGCAGCGACCGGGGTGGCTCGGAAGAGTGGGGTAATTGACCAAATTCAATTGGGGAGAAAAGGGGGGGGGGGACTTCCCTATGCCAAAAATAAAGTAACTCAATGTATTTTGCTTTTATTTACAACATTTATGGTTTTAGCTTTGGGTAAAATCTCCAATACCAATACTCCAACTTAGCCTGGTACCGGTCCGATATCTGATACCAGTAGTGGTGCAGCCCTACTATGACTATAATTCATGTAATTACGAGTGAATATTGTAAAACCTGTTGAGGAGCAGAGTAGTAAATCGTGTTTTATACTGCAAAAAAACAAGACCTTCTACCTGCCACACGGCTGTTTTTTCCCCTGGCACTTGAGTAAAAACAGTTTGCCCTCCCTCGTTCCCGCCCATCTCCTTTTTCTTCCCCTTTTTCTTTCTCCCCCTTCACTTGCCACAATGAGTTGGATCTGGACATCTTGCTGCTGCCAGTGAGAGGTAAAATCCTGTGGAGAAGTGAAACAAGCGTGGCTGGTGTGTGGAGAGTGCTGCTGCACCCTGGTAATAGCTTTAGACACAGCTGTGTGCATGAGTGACTCCTCGGCACTGCCAGGCCTTATCTCCAGAAGAGAGATTGGGTTTAGCGGGGTTCCCAACTTATGTCTATAGTAGCTGGGAAGCCGTTTGTGTAGATGGTCCACCACACAGTAGTTAAAAATGAAAACAACAAAATGTTTGGGGCACCCCCCCCCCCACCCCAACCCGACACTGTTTGCTCAGTACACTTTGACAAAATGGGAAGCATGGCCGTGGTTATCTCAAATGGTAGTTTGAGATGCCACAACAGAAAACACAAGACAGGGACGGTACACCGACTGTACAGCTGTAAGGATGAGGGAAGACAAACAGATGTTCCCTCTGGTCCACCAGTGGACTTTGAGATTTTCAAAATATTCATTCATCTCATCACCAGCCGCTTCTCCGGGGTCGGGTCACGGTGGCAGCAAGCTAAGTAGGGCACTCCAGACGTCCCTCTCCCCAGCAATGCCCTCCAGCTCCTCCTGGGGGATCCCAAGGCATTCCCAGGCCAGATTGGACATGTAGTCCCTCCAGCTCCTCCTGGGGGATCCCAAGGCATTCCCAGGCCAGATTGGACATGTAGTCCCTCCAGCTCCTCCTGGGGGATCCCAAGGCGTTCCCAGGACATGTAGTCCCTCCAGCGAGTTCTGGGTCTACCTCGGGGTCTCATCCCAGTTGGCCGTGCCCGGTAAACCTCCAAAGGAAGGTGCCCAGGAGGCATCCTAATCAGATGTCCGAACCACCTCAACTGGCTCCTTTCGACGTGAAGGAGCAGCGGCTCTACTCCGAGCTCCCTCCGGATGTCCGAGCTCCTCACCCTATCTCTAAGGCTGAGCCCAGACACCCTACAGAGGAAACTCATTTCAGCCACTTGTATCCGCGGTCTCACCCTTTCGGTCACTACCCAAAGCTCATGACCATAGGTGAGGGTTGGAACGAAGACTGACTGGTAAACTGAGAGCTTTGCCTCCCGGCTCAGCTCCCTCTTCACCACAACGGTCCGGTACAACATCCGCATTACTGCTGATGCTGCACCAATCCACCTGTCAGTCTCCCGCTCCATCCTACCCTCACTCGTGAACAAGACCCCGAGCTACTTGAACTCCTTCACTTGAGGCAGCAACTCATCCCCAACCCGGATGAGTTGTTGCCTCAAGTGAAGGAGTTCAAGTATTGCTCAGTTCAATAAATATTTTTAAACCGATTTCAAAAATATTTATTTGATATTTCTAAAGAGCACACAGCTGAGGGCAGCCGAAACGTGTCTTATTACAGTCAGTGTACAGTGCACCAAAGGGTGCTTCATAGACACACACAAGTGCAGGGACGTAGAAAATGTAGGAACTCGACAGTTTGAAGCCTTTTTCATAGCGAGTGCTTCCCTCGCTGCATCTGCACGGCCTCTGTGCTGTTTGAATAAGCACAATAGAGCACCAGGCAGCAGCACTTATCAAAGCAAGAAAGAGGGAGTAATGGGATAGATGGTGCTCAGAAAGGGAAAGAACAAGCTATCTCTCTCATGCTCTCTCTCACTCCATCTCTCTTTGTGTATTTCGATGACTTTTGAGTATGAGATAAAGAAGTATTTCCCCCCCCCCCCATTAAGAATTAAAAAATTGAGTGCAATCTTAAAGAGAAAATGTGAAGCTTCTCGTCTGACCTATTTCCAATCTCCGAAATCTAAAATTGGATGCTGCCAGTCGTCTGCTGCCTCCCATGGTTTCCTGTGAATCGGTTCTTCAGAGCAATTTGTGTTTTTTTCATAGTTTCTTCTTTTGGAACAAATTAAGCTCTGTAAAGATGTTACCACATCTACATGGGGATTTGTAGTTGCGCACACCAAACCTAGAGCTCAGGTTTGATGTTTGGTCTTGGGAATATTTCCCCTTCATGATTTCATGCAGTCTCTTTATAATGTTCATTCTACTCCCACGGCGAATTGGCTGGGTTTGTTTTTTTTTTCACTTACTGAGAAAAAATAAATTGTAATATGCGGTGAGCAAGTGGAAGGTGACTCGGTTTTAAAGCTTTAATGGTAGTGTTGTGTACAGCCATCGGCCCCTGTACTCCAGCAGCTCCATCCAACCCTCCCCCCACCTCTCCAAGAGCCCCATTTCCATTTCTGTTCCCAACGACCCCCCCCCCAAACTCCCTGCCTGAGCACACCCCTTACCCCAACCACATCTCCTCTCTGGGTTCAGGAGAGGATCCCCCCAAGAAGCCGAGGATCACATGTCTAAATGACTACAGACCCATCGCTCTGACCTCTGTGGGGATGGAGTCTTTCGAACCCCTTGTGCTGTGCCACCTCAAGTCCATTACCACCCCTCCTCCTGGGTCCGCTACAGTTTGCATGTATATTCATACAGAGCCAACAGGTCCACAGACGATGCCATCAACATAGCTCTCCACTCCATCCTCCTTCACCTGGACTCTCCTGGTACCTCTACCAGGCTCCTGTTTGTTGACCAGATGACTTTTAGCAACTGCCCCGGTATGCCATACTCATGCAGTACCCCCCCCCCCCACACAGTGCCTCAGGGTACACGGTCATAAGCTTTCTCCAATTCCACAAAACAAGTGTAGGCTGGCTGGTCAAACTTCCATGCCTCCCTCAGCACTTCCGCAAGGGTAAAGAGTTGGTCCATTGTTCCACAGCCAGGACGGAATCCGCATTGTCCCTACTGGATCCGAGGTTCAACAGTCGGTTGGAGCCTCCTTTCCAGCACCCTAGAGTAGACTTTCCCAGGGAGGCCGAGCAGTGTGATGCCCTGATAATTGGAGCACACCCTCCGGTCCCCATTTTAAAATATAGGAACCACCATCCCAGTCTGCCACTCCACTGGTACTGTGCCCAACCTCCGCGCGACGCTGAAGAGGCGCGTCTCTTTTTAGCAAATTAATCACACTCAAAATACGTACAGGGAGGTGGAGAGAGAGTCTGTAATGATAACTGTAAAAAGCGTACAAAAAAAACAACAATTACACTTAATGGATAGTGACAAGGCAACCAGCTGAACTGATGAACAAAAGATCCACAAGGCATCTGCCATCAGTGCAATGCCAGCTGAAACAGAATGGGGAGTAGGAGACAGGAGTTTGTGTGTGAGACCACAAGCTGACAACTAAGCACTCTGATATGCTGTGATGTAATGTCCACTGACCATATCCTTACATCATTTTTTCCTCTTTCCATTTTTCATGGCATGGTTCTGCACGGCAGTAGTAGCCACACACTGTGGTAGTAGCTAGCTAGCTAGCTAGCTAGTGTAGCGGTTTGGCCAAGTTTAATTAAACCAATCTGAGTCAATGTCAAACCCCACAACGTATACATGCATTCAGAATGCACGTGACCCCTGCTTATTTTATACAACACAAAACGACTTTATAATAAATTGCAAGGCAGGGAAATAAAACTAAAACACCCAATTTACATAAATTTAAGAGGCACTGGGTTATTTACATGATATTATCACATGTGTATTATTAATATGATATCAGTATTTCATTTTTTAAATATGTTTATCATCAATACCGGTACATTGCGACACCCTTAGTGTGTATACATATATTTATATATCAAATACTTATTTTACTTTATTTCAAGACAGTATTTTCTTGCATTCTTAATTGTACCAGCAACACAAAGAACAATTCCTGGTGCATATAATGTGCATGGCTATAAAATTATTCCTGATTCTGAAGTTCATTCCATGTCTTTCTGAGGCCATCTTACATTAGAAATACAACCTGAGTGACTCTGACTCGCTCTCGCTCTCTTTCTTGTTCTCCCTCGCCCCATGAAGGTAATTAACATTAAACTACACAAGATGTGGCTAAATTTGCTCAAGTATTCCCCACCACGAAAAAGCATCTGGCGGGCCCTTTATAAAGAAGGGGGAAAAAAATAAATCAAAGTCGGTCTGAACAGCTTTTGCCCAGGCACCAAGCACTCCTTTCATTAAAACCTCTTACATCTCATGGAGTCCAGCCTCGATGGTAGGACAAGGGAACAGCGGGGTGTGCTGCTGAGAGGAGACAGAAGAAAGGAAAGCGACGTGGAGGTTGGTGAAGCCAAACAGAGAGAAATTGATGGAAGCTTTTGCATCTGAACTGCCTCTTTTTCTGAGACGTTGTGGGAACACGGGAGCCTCATACTTGTCAGCGGATGACATCTGTTGCCTCCCATCTGAATGGCAAAAGTGAAGAAGGGGTATTTATACATGGTACTCAGAATCGACTCGCTGTATTTTCCAGGAAAGAAGAGAATCATGAGCAGTCGGAAAACACAATAAGAAAACACTGTGCAAACAGAAATTCATACCCGCTTCCAACTCCTTTTTGGCACATTTTCTTTGTTTAAAGGTGCAACGTACTGTAAATGCGTGCTGGGTTGATGGTGTGGTGGCCAGTGATACGGAGAAACTCAATGAGACGAGGATCCTTCAAAATAAGACTTTTACTGACGAATCAACAAAGTCTGAGTCAGGTCTGCAGAGTGACTGAAAATCAGACAACAGCCTGCCTGTCTTTATGCCATTTACACATCTAGCGAACAGTCTACTTGCATCAGTCAATGTCCTGCTGTTAGTAATCAGGGACCTTGTTGATCAGGACATGTTGGCCTCTGTATCGATGTAAGGATGACGTTAGGATGTCTTCAGTCCTCCCCCTTTGGCAGTCTAATGGTTGTCTTGATATGCTGCTACTACTGCTGCTACTGTTTTCTGCGTAATAAGGGTTACACTTACATGATGGAATGTCACTTATCCTACTTTTGGGCATAAACGAGTTCATCTTCTACTGATGTTATGTCCTGGTTATGTGGCCTTGTGCTTCTTGCCACACTTGTTTGTCCCTCTAGCCACATGAAATAATGGATACCCACATGTGCCCTTGCATACTACCATAATGGCTTGTAATATTAAGAGCCCATTAGAAACGTTTCAGGTATGTTATGAAGACTGTGTGAGTGGTTGTTTTGTTTTGCACCGCTGTTCTACTGCCGCTAGGGGCGCAAAGCAGTCTGCTGCTTGTTGTCGCATGAGCTCAATACTGAGACACTCCACCGGTGTCAGTATTGAGTACAGCAGAGACAAGACGCATAGGCTTAAATCAGCTTCCCCAGACAAGATGGCGGAAAGTATTGGGGAGGTATTCAGTGAATTAGGCTAACCGTGTCCTTTAGCACAGGAAAATGTTGTTAAGAAATGATTGCTATGATGGCCTGTAATCCCATTAAGTCTTACTTTCCATGTGCTGGCGTGACGTCAGAGCATTTCCACAAGCAGCTTCAGTCGCCTGGTTTCCCCGAGCCTTTAAGGAAACGCTGACGGTGTTGCACGTGAAAGGGTTCATCTTCCTTCAGAGTCAACTTTTTGGGGGTGGATGTCTTACTCGTGCGAGCTCTTTATTTTCAGTCATTCGCACGAATCCGTATCAATATCTCAGTGTGTTTTTACCAGGGGTTTACTTTTCCGGTATGGAAGCGGCTGTTTTATTGTGTACGTATGCACGTGCATATGCATTTTTCATAGTTATCATGTCATATTTCAAGTGTGCCATGTGGAAGCACAGTCTTTATCAGGAGCACATTTAGTGAATTTGCAGGTCGGCGGTAATCATTTCACTAGTCTGCCACCAACATGTGTGTCTGTAGCCATGAATTGATGAGGCCTCATTACTCAGCATCAGTAACTGCTATGTGTCTTTGTTAGCAGTAAGACTTGCTGGGACGCACAACAGACAAAATGTGATGCTCATGATTCGCTTGATAGCTTATGTAATGTGCGTGATTCGGCCTGCGGACTGACAGTATTGCAAGCGCAGGCCGTTTCCCTTCTACAGCTTGTTTCTTTGAGGCAGTGGCAGGTTTAGCAAGTTTTACCTGGAGTGGCAAAAGGGTGGCCTGAGGTTCCAGCTTGGGGTGGGGGTGGGGGGTTATCTCCCCCAGAGAAATATGAATTTCAGAGACTTCATTTCCTGCTTTCTGGGGATTTTTTTTGTATGCATGTGAAAATCTACTTTTATGTTGAACACTTAACCTAGTCCCACCCATTTTTCATCCATCATCCAAACCTCTTATCCTGGTCAGGGTCGCGGGATGCCGGAGCCTATCCCAGCAGTCATTGGGTGGCAGGCGGGGAGACACCCTGGACAGACCACCAGTCCATCACAAGACTGACACACACACCCATTCACACCTAGGGACAATTTAGTACGGCCGGTTCACCTGACCTACACGTCTATGGGCTGTGGGAGGAAATCGGAGCGCCCAGAGGAAACCCACCTATTTATATTATCCTATTCTATTATATCACCCAAACCTAGTCCTATTTATTTCTAAAAGAAGTTGAGGCAACTATCAGAGATAACATGTATATATTTTGTCTCACATGCAGTAAAGACTCACAATTACATTTTTTCCCCCAAAAACATTTTCATTGAGTCATTTTATAGATAGACGTTATTGTTGCCTAGGAGAAATTGCAGTCAGCAGCGGCATCACAGGAAATTACAAAATATACCTCACAGTAAAAACACACTGTACCAACCACAGATATACGAATGCAATATACAGTCTACGCAAGAAAAAAAAGGAATACGCTGCAAGTATATAGAACAATAATACAGCAATAGTCCACCCTCCCATCCCCTCAGTCCCTCTACACCCCCCCACACACACACACACATAACACACAAATAAGGTCTTGCATTGCATACACATCACACACATATGCTCATCAAACAAATCATATGCTCTTCTGGCAATGCCACAACGTTGCTACGTCCTTTTCCCCCCCCAGATATCTGTGACTCTTACCTACAGTATTCAAAATGAAAAGCAAGGACAAGTCTAGCCGGGGTCAGCCCTATGTTCCCACAGCCCAATGGTCCCACAGCCCTATGTTCCCACATTTCTAAGAATTTTTTTTCCACTGAAAATGTTGAAAATTAGGCCCTCTGTTCCCACAGCCCTCTGTTCCCACATTTCTAGGACATTTTCAAAATTAGGTCTTGTGTTCCTACATTTCCCTTCAATTTAAGCCCTATCCTCCCACAAGATTTTTTTGAAGCACTTTACAGTAAATGAATGAGTAATTTTTTTCCACAATATTTGGTGAAGAGCTATAGCGGACAGGACCGCCCCCCTGGCCCACAGTGTTTGCTCAAATGGCTGTTTTTCATGGAGGTGAGTTAAATTTCGGTATGAGGGTTCGTCACTCCACAGCAACCCCATGTTGGAGTAGCGGTGTTGAGCTCGAGAGAGCTTGGAAGCTAGCTCTCTCCTTCAAATCGCCAGCCCCGCGCGGGACTGAGTGGCGATCCCTCAACTACCAGGGGTAGAAATGTGGGAACGTAGGGCCTAATTTTTTTTTAAAAAAAATCTTAGAAATGTGGGAACATAGGGCTATGGGAACATAGGGCTGTGGGAACATAGGGCCTAATTTTGAAAAAAATCTTAGACATGTGGGAACATAGGGCTGTGGGAACATAGGGCTGTGGGAACATAGGGCCTAATTTTGAAAAAAATCTTAGAAATGTGGGAACATAGGGCTGTGGGAACTTAGGGCTGTGGGAACATAGGGCCTAATTTTGAAAAAAATCTTAGAACTGTGGGAACATAGGGCTGTGGGAACATAGGGCCTAATTTTGAAAAAAATCTTAGAAATGTGGGAACAGGGCTGTGGGAACATAGAGCCTAATTTTCAACATTTTCAGTGAAAAAACAATTCTTAGAAATGTGGGAACATAGGGCTGTGGGAACCGAGGGCTGTGGGAACATAGGGCTGTGGGAACAGGGCTGTGGGACCATAGGGCTGTGGGAACATAGGGCTGTGGGAACAGGGCTGTGGGACCATAGGGCTGTGGGAACATAGGGCTGTGGGACATAGGGCTGTGGGAACATAGGGCTGTGGGAACCGAGGGCTGTGGGACCATAGGGCTGTGGGAACATAGGGCTGTGGGAACAGGGCTGTGGGAACATAGGGCTGTGGGAACATAGGGCTGTGGGACATAGGGCTGTGGGAACATAGGGCTGTGGGAACCGAGGGCTGTGGGACCATAGGGCTGTGGGACCATAGGGCTGTGGGAACCGAGGGCTGTGGGAACACAGGGCTGTGGGAACATAGGGCTGTGGGAACATAGGGCTGTGGGAACCGAGGGCTGTGGGAACATAGGGCTGTGGGAACCGAGGGCTGTGGGAACA